>NW_009921433.1:104685-120241 GCF_000696875.1 Nestor notabilis | reverse complement strand
AATGTTCTTCTTCTTTGTTTTTATTACCTTCCTAAAATTGGATCTGTACAAAAAAACACAAAAGAGAGAGAAAGGAAGAAAGAAGAATTTGTACTGTGGAGCAATATACTTGGAGAGCTCAAATAAAATATACAGCTATGCTATCTCAGAGTAATGCCCTATAATTATAACCATGTCTTTATTTCCTATAAGTTTGTATATTTCAATCCACTAAACCAAAAGGCCAGATCACTCAGCTACCTTGATCCCTTGCAGTCTATTTAGGCATGGGTGAAATGAATTGAAATTCAGTGGCGATGTGCTGATTTACAAGCGAAGGATCTTTCTCAGAGTACCATAAAGTCTCTTTTGCTTTTGAATGGATGAGTGGTTAGATTTAGATTAGAGAACTTCTATAAACACAAAAAGATAAACAGTTCCCATAGCCTTTTCTCAGATCATAAAAAATAATCGGATGCGGGGTTAGCTTTCTAAAAAGAACAATCTACAGAAGGAAAAATAAAGGAGCATCTTAAGCCGCTGTCACCGTGCTCTAAAGTGCCCGCACAATAGGTTCACTTCAGAGTGAAACCAGTTCTCCTTTTGGTTCATTTGCTGACATTGTCTGATGGGCAGCTTTGCTCTTTGCCAATAACGGTTCAGAAATCCTGAGTGAAAGGTTCAGAGCTGGACGGAGAAGACAGTCATTCATCCATCCCATGATCACAAATTTCAGGCTTGTGAGCAAACCACACTGAAAGCCAGGGTGTGAGAAGGGCTGATTTCTCCCAGAACAAGTGCCTGAACTTGGGCCCCCAGAAATATGTAACCAGAAATCTGCCTAAAGGGTCTTGTTGCTGATTGTCTTTTCTGCTTCCCTCTGCCTCTGAAAGGGATTCTTTTTGATGAAAGACTGCTGTCTGCCACCGTTCCCCTTCAGGTGAACCTTTATGCCCTTTAAACAACATTAACTAAAGACCAGAAAGTAAAATAAAAGAATGAAGAAGAGAGAAAACACCTCTGGCAGGAAGTGTTGGATGTCCAGGAGAGCAAACCTGGGTCTCATTCATTGATCAGTTGTTGGAAATATAAGACAGTGCCCTTAAACACCCCTGAAGCATCGCATTTAACCTTTGCCTGACTAACACATGGAGGAAGGTGCTAGGGGCTGCCTTAGCAGGATGAATTCATGACTTGAGATGCAGCTATCTCCAGACACCAGGTCTTTGTGTGAGCAGAGACCTCACACCACATCTGAGTATCCTGTTTGCTGACCCCAACAGTAAGATGCTGCCTGTGACTCTGTGCCCACCTGGCTACTTTCCCTTGCTCAAGTGTCCGATGGGAAACACCATCCCTTGCAGAAAGGTAGTGTGGATGTAGGGGGTTGGGCCACAGGGATCTTGAAGTGAGGTCAGGTCAAAATGTTGTTGCCAAAGATGGGATTGAAAAACAAAAGTTTTGAGCATTAAATCTGCTTTGCTATTCATACCTAAGGTCCTGTCTCAGTCAAAACAACAACAAATCAATCAAGTTTCTGTTGACTTAATGCTAATAAAGATACCAGCAAACTGAGCAGGACTTGGCCTTAATGTGTCCAACTGACTGACCTTACTAGCAAAATCAAGTTTTGTCCCCTACCAACACTGCAGGGATCAGCTAGGAATGATGTGCTAAGAGCTATACACTCCATGAAGAGCCAATATTATGTAAAGTTTTCACTACCAAATCTCTGTAAGAAAGAGCTGGGCCTTTCTGCTTGATATTCTGATCCCAGATAAACTTCTCAGCTTTAGCATTTCTAAGCCACAGTCCCAGCCAAAGTATGAGCTGGAGTAACTGTTAATATATTGTACCACTGCACTCCTTGAAGACAAGATAACCAGCACAAAATGTTCCCTTCCTCCTCAGGTCTCCCCCACTGAACTGAGGAGCCAGTCCTGTGTGTTCCCTCACTCACTAAATTGGCACTTAGAGGAAGACACTGTTAAACACGGTCACCTCTGGTGATCCGCCTTCTGCACAGTGATGAAGTCGTCAGGGGGCCACTAGATAAGCCAGCTAAAGAGGGTCAAGAAAGCTGTCCTCTACTTGATAGCAGCATCTTAATAGCTTTCTAGAAACAGTGGGCCATCAAGTACCCAGACAATTTAATTTCACTTCGCAGCTGGAAAATAAGTACAGAAGTTGCTTTCATTCAGAAAAGAGAGGAAAAGGGGGAACTCCTCTGCCCACTGATTCATTTGTTCACTCATTTCCTGTGTTTGCTTTGACGTACAGCAAACTTTCAGAAACTTTCTAAGCCAATACATGATGACATTTTCCTCTACCATTATTACTTTCCTTGACACTTTTCTAAGCTTTAGGGTGCTCAGTTATCTTCTGATGCTATAAGAAATGTCTAGATAATATTCACAGATGATAGTCATCGCCAGGCTGTATTTCTGCTACTCTACCTAGTAGTGATAAAGTTAGAGGGTTTTGTGTAGCATTTAGAAAGTTGCCAAATGACTTAGGTGAAGCAGAGATTTGCTTCCTGCTATGCTCAGTGCCCATCACAATGGATCTGCAGTCCCAGAGCACAACCACAGGAAAGATTCCAGCCACTGGGCTCCCCACAGCAAAGTCACTTATCACTGTGAGACTAGTGTGGATTGGCATCAGAGCAACAGAGAGTCTGGAGTGCAAAGAGCAAACCTATTTGGAATAGGTTTTATACAGTGACTTACGGTAGTATTTGAAGCATCTTTTGCTCCAGTGATGAACTTGAACCAATGCTTTGGTATGCCTACAGCTCTTCAGCACCACGTACTAGATTTGGTAAGATGAAAACATGCCTTTAAGTCTACAACTTCATGAAGATGACTCCATTAGTGCTGGGATGCATGACATTTAAACACAAAAAATGGTCCTTACTTGCCTTGATGGAACTGTTTTGACTAGTCAGTGACTGTCTGTGTAGCAGTCAAAATACTGAAATACTATTATCAATTATTAGGGTGATCAGAATTGTCCCTTCCAGTTCTCTAATCTACAACACATGCTTTTTAAAGTCACTGAGTGTGAACACTTCCAGATAAGTAAAGACAGCCTGGAAATCCCTTAAAGTGCTCCCACCAGTGTCGGACTGGCAAAGTCTTCTATATTCTGTGCAACTTCGCAGGCAGAAATCTCATCAAGGTACCAAATTAAACTGTCACGCTGCTCTGTGACTCCTGAACTACTGGCACGCCCCGGCTATAGTGCATGTTATTAATAACACTAAGTTGTCAGAAAAAACAGTTCCCAGGTCATATTGTAAAGGCATCTAATTGGTAACAATGAATGACAGATTCCCTTTAAAGTTGAGGAAATAACTGGATGTGCCACACAATGATGCAAAATATAGAGACAGCCAAGATTAAGACCTAGTTTTGGCAGAGCTGTACCTCACTAAGACCCTTCTCAAAAGCCAAACCAAAGTATTTGCAGAGGATCTTAAGCATCCAAATGCTTTTTTTTCCAGGCAGGAATTAGTTGCAGGCAGTGTAGCAGGAGAATGAATAAATAATGTGGGTTTCAGTTGATTACTATCGTTAATCTATAATAACTAGCTAACCAAACATGAAGTAAAGGTTAGATTTCCAGAGGTGTTGAGATATTATCGATAGGTTCACATGACCAAATTAAGACCACCAAGTTAGATTCCCTCTTTAACCTTTGGAGAAACAGCACTATCAGGGCATGATTCATCGTGTCTTAAAGGCGACACCTGCAATAGTTGGGTCCTATCACTCCTTTAATAGTGTCTCTTCCTTAGCACGGAGCATAAATAGAGCCCAAGGTGCCCAGCTTAGATGGGGACATCTATGTTTAAGCAAGATGAGTCCTAGCCTTTGAGAATGAAGGCCACCTAAGATGTAGTTCACTCAGAAAGATGGGTGAAAGGATGCACTGCATATATAGCAGGTGGTTAAATTTGATAGACAAACTGTCCCAGACTATGACTTCACCCTCAGTGGTCACAGCTTCATGAGCAGGAATAGCCAAAACAATCCCACATAAAGCACTGTTTGAATCACTTCTGTTTATTGCTTAGCTTATTAAACCAACCTGCTACCAGTTTTGCATACTAAGGTGTAACCTACAGCCATTTGGGACCTGCCTTTCAGGCAGTCTCCAGGGACAGGGCAAACTCCTGGGATTTGAACATCTCCTGGGTTAAGTACTGAGCAGGGTGCCTACATCCCACGAGTGCAACATCAGTCCTAGTTAGAGGGCAGAAAGGGATTTAAGCGGTACCCAAATGTAGCCATATCACTCTGCAGCAGCGTGAATTTCACCCTCACTGCCTCAGCTCATCATCATGATTCAGAGATGCACAGGCTCTAAGGCCAGAGGGATCTCTCACCAGCCCTTCTCAACACACAGACAAAGCAGCTATTCCCAGGAGGTGGATTAAGCTTTTTTGAAAGATAGCTAATCTTGTTTTAAAGAACCAGAATGATGATGAGTCTGCCACTTCTCCTGGTAAGGTGTTGCAATGCTTAATTACTCTCATTGCCAGAAAATAGCACATTCCTTCAAAGCTGAATTTGTTTAACTTCAGTCTTCCAGCCAGTGAACTGCGTTGTGCCTTAGTCTGCAAGACCAAAAAGACCTCCCTGTCTCAAACTTTACCTAGGCATTGGTGCCTCGATACTGAAGCCAAGTTCCTGTCAATCTGCCCTTTGATAAACAGCAGGTGGTGAACTCCTTCTCCACATCACACAGGCTGGCTCCCTGGGTCTGAGTTTTGAGCTGCCTCTCAGTTCTCTGAAGAGCTCCTCCATTGCTCTCAACTTGATGGAGGAGAATGACTGCAGAGGACCCCGAGCTTGGGACACACACGTGGGGAATCATGTGGGTCCTGTCAGGTTTGACCCTCAACATGCAAAATGGGAACTAAGCTTAGTGGTTGGGTTTCACTTGCTGCCTTACCTCTCCCCTGTCTCCAACCAGTCCTCATTAGCATCTGCCTCTTCTGTAGTAGAATCACATAGTTCTGCCTATTTTAGGGTAGATGATATGCTGTTCATATAAATCTCTGATTTTTCACTGCCTCTTTCTCAGTTTTTAACTATACAAACTCCTCCTCCCTGACATCCAGAGGTTAATTCTTATTTTGTATAGTTTAAAAAATATTTACCCAACTTAAGTTTACTGCCATACACTCTCATTGGATCACTTATTTGTTTTGCTTTGGTAATATGGTTCCTGACAAGTTAAATGGAAAAACCTCAGTCATTTTCTCAGTACAAAACTTCTTCTACAAAAGTTTAACTAATCATACACCTTTTCTCTCTGAATTACAGTTTCGATATTCTTCCTCTTATGTAAAAAGTCTCTGCTTGACTACAGCCAATTTCATCATTTCTCTGCTACTTCTGTTGCATCGCTCTGAAGTTAATACTGAACATATAGAAAATTACACTCACAATACTTTAGACGTTACTTTTATAGCTGTCAAACACACCATGCGGTATTTCACCTGCCTTTTTGACTGCCATGATCTAATAGGTATAGAGATTTCCATTCATCTTTGTGCAACCACAATCAACTAACTTTCCTGGGGGTGCAGGTTTGCAGACACTCAACAATCAGGTAATATATCAGGAAAATTTGGGAGAAAATCTGCAATCAGCTTTCTCAGATTCAGGTTGTTTAAGAGCTTTGAAATGTAGCCTTGGTTGCAACTAAAATGATGAAACCCAGTGGCAGCAGGGCCGTAGAAATGATACATCCCAGCATGAATACTGGGATGTGCTGCCCCTCTACTCTTCTCTGGTGAGACTCCCCCCTTTCGGTTCTGTATCCAGCTCTGGGCAACAGCACAAGAGGGACATGGAGCTGCTGGAGCGAGGCCAGAGGAGGCCCTGGAGCTGCTGCGAGGGCTGGAGCAGCTCTGCTCTGGAGCCAGGCTGAGAGAGCTGGGCTGGGGCAGCTGGAGAAGAGAAGGCTCCTGAAGGGGACACCTTAGAGCAGCTCCAGTGCCTAAAGGGGCTCCAGGAGACCTGGAGAGGGGCTTTGGACAAGGGATGTAGGGACAGACCAAGAGGAATGGCTTTAACCTGCCAGAAGGGAGAATGGGATGAGCACTTGGGCAGAAGCTCTTCCCTGGGAGGGTGCTGAGGCGCTGGCACAGGGTGCCCAGAGAAGCTGTGGTTTCCCCATCACTGGAAGTGTAACAGACACAGGGGCTTGGAGCAACCTGCTCTAGTGGAAGGTGTCCCTGCTCACTGCAGGAGAACATTGGACTAGATCACCTTTAAAGGTCCCTTCCAACCCAAACCATTCCATGATTGTATAACGTGGGAAAAAGACAGTTTTTTGCATAGGAAGGAGGCGCCCATTCTAGTATTTTTGCCACTCACCTGAGCAAGGAGAAATGGGGAAGGAGAAGAAAAAACAATCCTGTAGATTCATCATTTCAGGTGAGGTTGCATCTGCAAAATCTGCACAGCAGCAATTCCCAGGAAGCGCTGGCAGCAACACAAATCTGACTGGGCCCCTGCAACTCTCATCAGCCTCACGACGCTGTGGGCAATGCTGCAAGAGCCGTGCCTTGCAGGAGCAAAGCCATGAAAGTGATGGATGATTCCCCAACTGCTGCTACAGGCACTGCAAGAAGGGTTTAGGAAGGGCAGGAAACAGGTTCTGAGGAGGGGAGGGATGAAAAAGGAGACAGTGGATAAATCTATATAAATAAAATCTCAGGAAGGCAGGCTGAGGGACTGATAACCAAGTGGGGTTATGGGTTGTAACTGGCAGGAGAATGCTGCCAAGTCACGGCATGAATAGACATATATGTGCAAAAGTGGAAGGGGGGGAAGAAAGAAGACAGAAAATGATAAGATGGCAGTGGAAATGGGGAAAAAAAAGGGAAATAAATAGCTGGATAGCAGAAGGACTGGTGTTCGTGAAAAAAGATACCACCATAAATTCTGGATGTCTGGATTTGGTAAGACTAGTCTCATTCCCATTGGACAATAAGAAACTAAAAGCTGGTAGAAAATGGATGCTTAAGAAAAAGATCTAGGCTTTCTCTTTCCTCTGACAATGCCTCTGCTGCTGTGCAGCCATGGATAAGCTATTTTAATACTGCGAACCTCATTTCTCTTTCGCATAAAAGACAACGGTGCCAGGCACACCAAAAAATTTATAGACATGACTTATGTCCACACAGTGTCATTTTGAAAGTACCCTACAGTTATGGGATAATTAAGCATCACAACAGCCCTGTGAATAAATCGTTGGTTTTAGAAACAGGGAAAGTAAGGCACAAGAAATGTAAGATCAGAACTCCGGCATCCACGCATATGTTAAAATCAATAGTTCAAGGCTCCTAATTTAGACTGGGTGCCTGATTGCTCAGCAGTTCAGTGCAATAATGTGGAAATCCCTAAAGTGGGATTCCTGCTCTACTTTAGAAAATGCCAAGGATGTAAAACGTGAATTTCTGTAGTTCTAATGCAAGTGATCATAGTCTGACACTGCATCTTTCATAGTTCCGTCAATACCCATTGCTTCTTGTGAAGCTGAACCAGCTTGGATTTCAGCTGCAAGCCTCCCTCAAGTACTCCCAACGCTTACTGACCTCAGTGACCCCAAAAGCCAGCACTTCATGACCATATTTCCCAGAGAGCCAGCATGAGCTCAGCCTTGCTGCAACCAGCATCCTGTCCCCTCCTATGATCAGTTCTGGCCTCTCTCATCTGCTTGAAGTCTTTTTGTAGATGTTTCCTGCTGGGGTGGATTGAATACCACATGCAGAACAGCAAAATGTGGCTAAGGCAGGAGGGAAGTGTCCCTTTACATGTGTTTCAAAGCAAGAAGGTTTTCTGCCTCCCACCAACCCCCTGCAGCTCAAGAACTGGTTCAGGGCCAAATCTGACCTAAAAAGCCTGTCCTCAACCTCTTTCTTGCTCATGAGCATAAAAACTGCCCACAACGACTAACACAGGTGAACACAGGTCATCTAACACAGGTCAAGTGTATTTATGGCATCACTTGTCCCTGATAATTTCCCCACGCAGGCTTGCTAAAATACAGTGCGTGGTTGAGCTCACTCTACATGCAAATGTACGATGGAAAGGCACTGAGTAGGCTGTTAAACAAAGATCTCAATTAGGAGCACTGGGATATCATCTTTAATAAGGCAGGAAGCAAACGGCCTCCCTTTGCCTTGCCACTCACCTCAGACCAAAGTACCAGCCTTTGTGTACACACATACTGGGCACCACTTGTCTTAATGACACAGACGATGAAAACTTATGCTGCTCTCAGTTAACGTGCATTAACAGGGTTTTATCTGCTGCAAATAAATGGCACTTTACCATCTTTTTTAGTGTTTTCAAAATTTCTTCCATAAAAAACCCATGGGCTTGATTTACTGGCATTAAATAAAGAAAATCTGGAGAGGCATCTATCTATCCTTCCACCCATCCATCATTAGATGTAATTTAATACTTAATGACATTTGTGATCATCATGCCATGCTTGTAATTGAAAATGAATAATTGAAATTCCAATTACCACAGGGGTCAACGTAAGGGGAATTCATATAGTAACTTGCTAGGCAATAGCCTAAATTTGCAGTCATGTTAGGACTGCAAACAAGGTGTCTTGTTCTTCAATTATTTATTGGGGAACATAGTCTTAATTTCTCTTAGCTATTTCTGTGAACAGTCACGGCATTGTCCTGAAAGACAGAAAATCCAGACCTCCCCATGCTCATTCAGCATGTATCTGGAGAGTCCTGGATCAGCATGCCTGTGGGGCTCCCCACTGACATCTATCCTTACCACAGCAACTGAAGGTACCACCAGCAGACCAAATCCATTTCAACGCAGACCATACATCTTTCAGCATGGGGGAAATGGCAAGGAAGCATAGAGCTACCCAAGGCCAAGAATAGATGGTACCGGTGGAGCTGGCCCTAAATAATCAATCCTGGGCTTCAAACAACGTCCAGTGGCAAATCATCAACATAACAAAAGAGCCTCATTTTCAGGCCATTAGCTGCTTGCAGTACAAGGAACTTTTCTGGCTTTCTCAGAAATTTGATCCCCTAATGACTGCAGAAAGGGCATCAGGACAGAAAATAATTACAGTCTGTCAGACAGTCTGGCATTCAACCTTCCACATGGTCCAGCAGACGGTGTCAAAGCTTTGACCTCAAGGGGCTTTAAAGCACATTGTCAGAAAATACTCATCTAAATGGTCTACAGAGCATCCTACAGCTGATCAATGTCTTAAGTGAGCAATACTTAGCAGCTGGAATGTGTTTGATTAGTACATCTAACCCCTGATTGATTGGTATTCTAAATAATTAATTGCCTTGTTCGTGGGGGAACAAAATAAAACTTTAATAAGTGACAAGGATCTCAGTGTCTCTGTAGCAGGCTACAAGGATGTTAGCTCTGCTTTGCCCTGGTCGGCTTCAAATTCACGTATGAAACCACCTGTATTTCCACCCAGAGATGCAGAATTTCACTGCTTTCCTAATACCCAAGGATTTGGCCCAGTGACCATTTCCTTTAAACTTGCTTCACTTCCAGGAATTTTACATATTCCTTTCACTTCTCTTTTAATCCAGATGACTGGAAAGGGACTCTTCATCAGGGACTGTAGTGATAGGACAAGGGGTAATGGGTTTAAACTTAAATAGGGGAAGATGAGGACAAATATGAGGAAGAAGTTCTTTACTGTGAAGGTGGTGAGGCCTGGAACAGGGTGCCCAAACAAGTGGTAAATGCTCCATCCCAGGCAATGCTCAAGGCCAGGTTGGACAGAGCCTTGGGTGACATGGTCTAGTGTGAGGCATCCCTGCCCATGGCAGGGGGTTGGAACTGGATTATCTTAAGGTCCTTTCCAACTCAAACCATTCTATGATTCTATTATTTTATGATCTTTTTAGAAAGATGCAATGTTTTCACGCATTAAACCCCGAACACATGACTTCAAGCTATGAATACAACTAATATTCATACTGCTTTTTTGACTAGGTTGCTGATCATCCCACATTAAACATCTGTGTATAAACTAGTTTTCCTTGGCTTTTCATTGCACCCACTGGAAATTGGTACCTCCAGAAGGTGACTCATCTGGTCTGTCTTAGGATACGTCTCTTTTAAGTGCCTGGGTTTCTGCAGTGACTTCTACCCAATGTGTTAGACTCTATGTGCCCAAACAAATTACACAGTGCCTTCAATCAAGAGACTGTGGAGTGGCTCTGATCCAGGTTCACAGGTAGAAAGAGACATGCAGTCTCTATTGACCAGATATAAAGTCCTTCATTAATAAAATCTAGATGGACTGATTATTTCTGCAAGCATTGAAATATGTGCACAACCTGGCCTGAAATGCAAACTAGCTGGACTGGAACAATTGTCATCCCTTCTACAGAGACACCAGGCTGAAGGGCAAGAGACAATCATACCATGGTCTAGTCCTCACCCATCCTGAAATGTTCTTCTGGCCTTGTCCAATAAAAGCAACCACCACTTTCTAGAAGGAAAAGGGAATGGAAGATTTTGACAGAATTGGCTGGGAAAGGCTCATCTGAGCATGGGAATTGCCCTCCTGTGATTAAGGATCTCCTTCCTCCCCTCTCCTCCGCTAGCAGGGATCCAACTCCAAGCTTAGTCCTTTGTACACTGTCTCACCAAGACCAACATTTATCTTTGCAGCAAGTAACTATTCCTAAATATCTGTACTCCAGCATATACATCAGTGCTCTTCCCCATATGGCACTCAGTTACCCTATCCTGCGTTGGGTCTCTTGGCAGGACTGGATCTGAAGCACCAAGGGCCAGACACTCCACTTGGTCTCTCAGGTCCTGAATTGTTTTAGATGAAGAAGAACAAGCCCCTTAAGAACCAACCAACATCCTTTTCTCTTTGGCTCACCAATGCCAAGACAGGAGCCAGCCCCTTCCACTTCAGGTCCAGAACATGGAAGAAGTTTTCCTATATTGCAACCTCAACTTTAAAATCTCTTGGAATATAAAAAGTAATGTGTTAAAACAATCTACGTGTTTGAGCCTGTGCTTTTTTGGTCAGCACTACCACACTGCCAGTCAGGTCACAATATTGTTATTAGTGTCAGATTTATACGGACCATCAGTGGGTAAAGTGTCCTTGGAGAGGCTTTTTAAACAAACCTGATTTCAGCTTACGGAACCAGACCACCATTATGTCTCTCACCAACCAAAGAATGTGTGTTTACACAAGAGGAGGCCACGGGTCAGAGGCAGAGAGCAGAAGCACAGACAGTGCAAATCAATATTTTTAGATAGTTTACTGTTAAATAAACTGTAAGACGAGGCCCAGCTGGTTTGCATCAGCTTCACCACTCTTAGTATCAATGGAAGAAGGACAGTTTACTCGTATTTGAGTTGCGGATCTCAGCGTAGTTATCTCGATACACTCTAATTAGTTACTCACTGAGAATTTGGAAGAGGTATTTAGCACTTCAGTTTACAAATAAAGGAATTAAATACTAATTTAGAAATGATAGTGAGATCCCCTTTGAGTAATCAGGGACTGCTGGGTGTCAAACAAGTCACAGAATTGGAAAGGCTGAGAAAGTTGGGGCTGTTCAGCCTGGAGAAGAGAAGCTGCGTGGAGACCTCAGAGCAGCTTCAGTGTCTGAAGGGGGCTACAAGGATGACAGAGAGGACTTCATTAGGGACTGTGGTGGTAGAATAAGGGGTTACGGATTCAAACTGAAACAGGGGAAGTTCAGGTTGGATGTAAGGAAGAAGTTCTTTACTGTGAGGGTGGTGAGGCCTGAAACAGGGTGCCTAAAGAAGTGATAAATGTTCCATCCCTAGCAGTGTTCAAGGCCAGGCTGGACAGAGCCCTGGCTGACATGGTCTAGTGTGAGGCATCCCTGCCCATGGCAGGGAGTTGGAATAGATGATCTTAAGGTCCTTTCCAACACAAACCAGTCTATGATTCTATGATTAAGGAAAGCAGTTCTTCCATCTCTAGATGCTGAACCCAGGGTACTGCCCTCTGGATGCAGACTTACATCCCTCTTATGCACAGCAAATGCCAAGAGGCAAAAAGCTTGATAGCAGAGAAACAGAAACAGATGCCATCCTATTAGTTGACAAATATAGGCAATTTTTTCCTACATTGCTGCAAGGTTGCTGTAATGGAGTGATGCGGTGGAAGAGTTGTCTTCACTCTGCTGCAGAGGGCAAAAGGAATTTGAGTCCAGCCACAAGAAATGTCATGCAAAATAAAGCTCCTGCCAAGCTTGGCAGCAGCAGCATCAGGGTTGTTCACCTGCCTCCTTGTGAGTCATGTCCAACTTTTGAACATGCATTTCCATGTGTATCCAGCACAGCCTGACGTGGGAACTAATGAGAGGCCTGGTTTTGACATGTGTTGATATACACAGTGCAGTTGCCTAGCACAGATGCTGCTTTGCACATATTTCTGCACACTGGGTTTGTAAGTTAACGGGGGCTCTGGCTCAACAACGCTCACTTGGGAACTCCCCACTCCAGGCTCTGCATTCTGCCAATACCCTCCACAACATTCAGGAATACGTTAAATAGCTATAGATCATCTACCTTCTGGGAGGATTACTCTAAGCCTTGTCTGATAACATAGCCAAAGAATTACAAAAATTCAATTTTTTTAACCAGCGAAGCTTACAATGAGCCTTTTTTTCACCTCCCAGCTATCATGTCTTCTTCCTCCCTTCTCAGCTCTCCTGTATACTTCATAAGGTTTAACCTTTCATTTACTTTTTCCCTTATTGAAACAGTCAGAATAGATTTTGTTTTTTACTAATTAAGACACAGAAACTCAAAGAAACAATCAGGTTACCTGAAGGCTACATATTATAAATAGTTCTACTCCCCCTTGAAAGCCAAAATATGTTTTTCCATTGTCTTTTAAATCTTAATGGTAAATGACACCACTTCATTAGGAATTTGATTAAATCATCTAACTTCTCAGAAATATAGCCAGGAAATCCCTGTCCATGGCAGAGGGGTTGGAACTAGGTGATCTTAAGGTCCTTTCCAACCCAAACCGTTCTGTGATTCTATGATATGTGTCTGATGTCTGCATTTTTATTATTAGTAGGAGAATACTTTTATGCTGCCATAGAATACAAGATTCCTGATGGGAATTGCTATTAGTCGTACTTCAACTCTTCTGCAGCGAGCACTGTCCATACCCATGTGTAACAAGATATAGTCTTACACCACTTAGTTGAATTTAATAATCAACCTTTATTCCCCAACAGACACCTTATTGACTTCTGTTCTGCTGGCTTTTTGACGTTGCTGTCTTCACTGCCTTTTGATTTCCAAGATTTCCCTATGTATTTTCAGGGCAGCATTCCCACACAGAGGACCTCACTCATGCAGTCATTCCAACCAGCTTCAGTTCATGCATGAGGATATATTTTGGCTTAAGTTTAAGATAAAGTAGTAACATAATTCACTGCAAAATTAAAACAAATACCGAACACTATCATTCCTGTTTGATCTTTGCTCAGTAATGGATGTTACAGCCATTGGTTTATGTTGCTAAAGGAGTTTTGCAAGACTGGCTTTGTTTCCCTTTTTGATTCAGAAGCTGAATCCCCCAAAGTCAAATAGAAGCAGCTATGTCTTGGGCTGACTTGAACGAGCTTTCTTAGTGTTTTTCTTTTCACTAACAAAGCAGCAGCAAAACTGAACAAAAGAAAGGAAACAAAGCAGTGGGATCAACTGAAACGTTCTGCTTGGACTGATGTATCATTTTTTCCTTTGTGGAGGTTGGAGTTTTCCTTCTCTCTTTTACATTTTTATTTCTTTAGGCCAACAGGCTTAAACCAACAGTTTCTACCGAGCCACTGAAATCTTTCATGTCAATGTTTTTCTAGTTTTTATTTTCCCTTCTGTGGGGGAGAGAGCTGCTAAAATATATGGCTGTCACACCACACTATGCAGCAAACACACTACTCCGAAATATTACACCCAATTCTATTTATATGGCCATTTAACCATAAGATCAGACATACCATCAGCAGTAGCAAGGAATTAAGACTCACACAGACTCAGTAAAAATTTATCCTGTCTATCTTTTGGCAGAGGAAGAATGAACTTATGTTAAGAAAGTCCTCTCCTTACACTTCCTCTGCAACAGTCATTGCCAACCTTTACTCTTCTGTGACGGCCTATGGATTTTCCATGGCAGCAAGGACCAATGTGTCATGTCTAAAAGTCCACTAAAAATGTATTTATATTTTTCCTTTGTTACCTTTTGAGTTCATGCAGAGAATTTACAGAGTCCCCGTTGTCTCCAGAAAGAGAGCAGAGTATGACACTAAAGAGAGTCTGTCACTTAGCCTCTGCTCACCTTCATGGCTTAAGAACTGAAATGAACTGGTTCATCTCAACTTGAGGTTCATAGGTTGGCCAGCCCTCCTCAACCTGCACATCTATAACCTTTCAGTAACTCTCCCTTTGCTCTTCCAAGCCATGGACAACAGTGTACTGCCCTGTTCCCCCCTCTTTTATGCAGTAATATATTGACCTTAACTTTCACAAAAGAAATAGAAGACCTAGGTTCAAAACTTGCTTCTGCAAGCAAAGGTGAGAAAGGATTTCTGCTAACATGGGACTTAAACTCTGCCCTATTGAGTGATCTCAGAACCAATTTAAAGGCTGTGTAGAAGGGGATGCTCCTTTTCGTCCTTGTTTAAGTTTTTCACCTTTGTAGGCAAGAATGTAAGGAAGCCAAGCTACCTGCAAGAACAGGATCACCACTTTGTAGCTTAGCAGTGAAAAGATTAATTGGCAGCCCTTATTTCTCACCCAAGGTCTTTCCTGAATAGTGGAGCAATGCCAGCATGAGTGAGAGAGAGATATCCCCTACAGGTAGGAAAGAAAACCATATAACTTTAGTCATCTCCAATAGGGGTTGGAACTAGGTGATCTTAAGGTCTTTCCAACCCTAAGTATTCTATGACTCTATGACGTCCATGGAAACTTGTCACCCACTGCTCCTTTTTCAATCCTTAGATGAAGCAAACAATTTTAGGCCAAGTATTATGTGGTTTTATTGTGGTTGTGCCTTTTAAAATGAAAAGATTGCACCCTGGATGTGCTTGTTTCTCTCCACTGACTAAAAAAACAGTCTGTGGTGACTGTCTCAGCTGTGAATATTTACATTTGATCAGATGCACCTAATCCAGGCTGGTTTTCTGTATACTTTGTCATCTTCTTTTCCAAACAATACTTGCATTTTGTTAAGAAACCTCTTTCATACTATCTCAAAACAAAACTTTTATAAAACCCAGGATGAAAACCAAAATCAAATTAAAACCTCCTGGTTTTAGACATTCATGTCCCAGAATAGACCCTGAAATCTAACCACCGCTATTTAGGCAGCCGGAGGGAGAAACAGGCTATAAACAAAACTGAAACAGATTTTATTGATTTTTCCCCATGCAGGCTAAGCCACATGCAAAATCCAAATCAAACACAGAATATCAATAACTAACAACAAGTCAAGTGCATTTTCAAATGAATTCTCTCTCTGTGGT
>NW_009921433.1:96349-104654 GCF_000696875.1 Nestor notabilis | reverse complement strand
TTCCTGCACTAAGTCAGATTAAGAAAGATACCTGCAAGTTATGCTTTGAAGTGGATTATGCCCATTTGTGGATTCATTTCAATTTGTTTTCATGCTGATGACCTCCATGGAATAAAGAAAGTTATATTACCCAAAAGCTGTTATCCAGGTACAGTTCTCCATTGCCTCTGTATCATAATGGTAAAATGTTTTCTCTCACAGAAAAAGAGCTTACATGAGGCTCATATTCTCACTCCAACACTTAACCCCTTTTCCCTGAGCTTTGTATTTACATTTCCATCTTACTAAGCTACAGCACCCACCACATCAGGGCCTTGACCCCAATAGTGGACTCACAATTAGGGTTTAACCTAGCATGTTTTGGCAAAAGCTGAGGGCAAGCCAAGGTTATACAAGGAGAATGAATGAACACTATGAACTACGCACAGGGTAGGATTCATCTCTCATTAAACTTTGGGTGTTGAGGACATCTTCATATGAGTTAGCCACCCTCAAATCCTTTTAGTGTTAATGGAAAGAACCTACTACTATGACTGGCTCCCTGCAGCTGGGATGAACCCCAGTGTAGGACTGCCTTGTAGGATAGAGCCAAGCCAATACAGCTCATGAGTTGCTGCAACATGATTGTTTTGCGCTCCTAATAATATATCCTCTCTGTGCAAGAAGATGCTTGAACTGATGTGACTCCTTCCTCATGAACTGGTTTGCTGAAGAACAGATAACAGTGAATAACAAGATAACAAGGTGCTGTGAAGAGACAGCCTATGTCTGTGAATCACAGAGCCCTCCAAAACTGCTTGGATGGAAAACTTCTAAAGTATTTCACTACAGTCCCAGACTCTCTATATACTCTGGACTGCTTATGTGCCTTGTATTTTAAATTCCCTGGAATTTAAAATACAAACAAATAACATGAGGAAAGGACAATTCAATTTACATTTGTCGGGGTTCAAAGTCACTGTAATTGAATGATAATTTGCCGTGAAGCATGGATGTGAGTCCTCATGTTTGCCTCTTGACCTGAAAGGATACAGCTAGTGGAAACGTCTAGCAGATAATTACTGCTAGGCTAACCCTGAGGCTTGGCTATTATTCACAGGTCAATCTCTCTAAGATAATTCCCAGGATAACATTACTGAGGAACACACTCCCACTGCATAATGGAACACCTGCCCCTGTGGTGAGAATCCAGGGATGGAAAGCTGAGCTTTACCTCTTCTTTGGTCTCTTCATTAAGCTTTCTTGTAGGGCAAAGCTTGGAAGCAGCAAAAGGGGAGAGTAAGGGAAAAGTTACCTTGCAGGATGATTTTATTTTCATTACTTATCAAGGCTACTACTTCTTATAGTGTGTGCAAAGATGAGGAACACATGTATTCTCATATCATATAGCAGGGTCAAGTGTTGCTGTTGGACGAAGGAATGGGACTGGTTTGAATAGACAGAACACTTGCTAGTCCAAAAGCATGAACAAATGGGCCTTGCTATAGCATGTCATCCTCTTCTGTGCATAGGATTACGCACATGTTTCACCATTTAAAGGAACCCATATTTTAGAGTATTTAAAACACTGTGAGGAGACAAACACTGTTTCTATTTATATCCTACCAGTTGGAATGCCAGCAAACCATTCGTCCTTATAAATTTTACTGCATGTGACCAAGATCAAAAATAAACATGTTGAAAAGTGATGTCAGAAGATCACTTAAAGTCATTGTTTCTTCCCCTTTTTGTCAAGACAAATATACTTCCAGGACCCAGGGACAGCAGTCAGGTATGTGGTGTATTTCAGGCAGAGTCAGATGCTCCCTCAGCTTCTACATCACTGCAAGGCACATGAGTACATGCACAGGACAGACCAGGTCATAATCATGGATGGGGGTGCCCCCAGTCTGCTTTATCCCCCTCATAGAAATGTAGGGCCATAAAAGATCTCTAGAGGTCATCTAGTCCATCCCCTTGCCCTGGGGCAGGCTTAACTACAGGGAGGTCACGCCTGACAGATGTTTGTTTAACTTGCTCTCATAATGATGGAAACTCCACAACCATTGCAGATAATCTGTGCCTGGTCTGTTAGTGTCCTCATCACTAGAAATCTTTCCTTCCCAGTGTTATAAATCCTCCCTTGCTGTTGTAAGACAAGAAACAGGAAAGATAAACACCAGGAACATGTACAAGGAGGCGGTAAATTAATAACCAAGGCAAAGAAAGGGGAATGCAAGAAAAAGCCTACAAGGGTCCAATAGGTTGATCTGCAATAGTTCATCTTGTAATTCTGAAAGTAGCACTGAAGGGGGAAGTTTAGTAGTCCCAGTGCCAGAAATAAGAATAATAATGCATCTGGTCAAAGTTCAATGGTATAGTAAGGCTACATGACTAGTCTGATCAGCAACATAAAGAGGGGATGGGAAAAGGTATGTGAGGCTCTTAATTAATGCCAGTTACAATGCTATTTATAATGTATGATTAACTATTTAAATATTAATATATTTTATTACTTTCTCTTATTTTGCCATATTGCACAGAAGGCAAAAACATCATCTCTGCCTATAATAGCTTTTATGTAAATGTTACTGGTACATTTTCAACCTGTATTGGAAGACCTGTGTCTTGAATGTTCTGACTTACATTTTTATATATCTCTGTAATTCCAATTGTGTTATTTATGTCTTTCAGCTCCATAGCTGAAAGAACTAGAAGTATCATGTGTATCAGTATGTATTAATTAGTGGGGTTTGTGTATTGTTTATTGTTTTGCTTCCACTTTGTTCAGAACATTGAGCTGAATGAACTGGTTTGTTCTGGAGTAGCACCGTAACATGGAACAACTCCAAAAGATACTGGTTTCAATTGGAAACAGTTGGGAAAGGGGAAATCAGCTGTCAGTCTCGAATTACTACTACTGTAACTGGAAACAACTTTACAAGTACATTTGGTTAATTCATATTATTTTGCCAACACTTTGAAGTTACACTTTCCTCCCTCATTTCTTAAGTCAGCAAGAAATGGTTATTAAAGGCATCTCTTAAAAAAAATGCAACTGTCAAGATGTGGCTTTGAAATCTTTGAAAAGACGCCTGTAACATATAATGTGCTTATAAGCACATCTATTAAATCATGGCTTTTGCGGTTCTAACACAGAAATACCAGGAAAGAATTCTTTTCACATCGGATCAGTAGCTACACAATAATAGAAAACACTTGGGCTGAAGGTAAAAGTTGGCTAAAGTATGTTCCTTCCCATCTGCTTGTTATCATCAGTTGTAGGAGCAGAGCAGGTGACCCATAAATATGGGGGCTTTTAAATGACAGGCTTTTGTTTGTGACTGTGTCATGATGAAGGGTCTTGTTTTAACTTTGTAGAGATATTGCTCAGGAATTCAACATTAAATAGCAGCTGTTAGGAAAGAAAAGCGTGGTTCTGGGAGAAAATGGAATGATTTTCCCATGTTAGAAAAGAAAAAGTGTTTTAAAAGTTAAGAATTTGCCAGACATTGTTGTACTAGAAAATGAGAGACAAGACTGAAATCAATAGAGGAATTGATCAATTAACTTCCCCTGTCCCAGGTAAATGAAATGCAAAGAAAAGTAAAAGCACTGGGAAAGACAGTGAAGAGAAAAATGTTTGGGTGCACAAATAAATCCAAGAGGAGGAGACACACACTGGAGCACCGTCTATTTAGTACTGAAAGTCACAAACCAAGGATTGAAAGGTAAAGCTAAACAAATTCACATCAGAAAACAGATACAGATGCTGAACAGTGAATGTGCTTAACCACTTAAGTACAGTTGTGATAGGCACAGGGGGGATCTCTGCCTCTGAATGTGCCCAGAGTTGTCCGCACAGAAGTTACTAGGCTCCAACTGGGAATGAATGAAATTCCATCACTCCCATTAAATGGGAGGTCAGGGTGGAAGAGCTAATGGTTTCTCTGACCTCAAAAATCTTTGAAATTATGAAACCATTAGATTAGGTTGCTGATTTAATTGTCTGGGTCACTTGGAGTTGTGGAGTTTTTTATATAGGCTTTTTAATTCAGTATATTGCTTATGACTTACTATAGTTGGGGTAGATACAATAATTAACCTTTAGTTATTTTTTCAAGACATAACACAGCTTCTCTAAAAATAAGGCATTTTTGTGTATCTTAAGTGCTGGCTGGCATTCAGTAACTACAGTGTGAAAAAAACCCCTTCAAAATCCCTTAATGCCATACTTTACACTGCATCTTCTTTTAACGTTTTGTTATCAAGAACATTAGTGAATTGTTAAATCAATTAAATATTTGTTAATTAAGAGCAATAAAGAAAAAAATCAACTTATGTAATTATAAGTGAATGAAAAACAATGGAACTATTATTAATACTAAAGTTTGGCATTCTTCCCAGAGCTGTAAGTTTCATTTTACTTGCCTTTTTAAAGCTAAATTCCTTCTCTGCAGTCCATCCAGCAAAATTCTTGGTGCTTGTTTCATCACCAGGGCGTTTGCAGATGCAGGAAAAGCAGAAAGCTTTTGCGGAGACGTGCCTTGTAGCCTAACCAAGTGAATGTAATGATTCAAAGTTCTTTAACATCCAGGTTCTAGGACAGATGTTTCATAACAACAAAGGAAAAGCTACATTGAAACAACTTTTTAAGGAATCACCAACAGATTTGACCTGAGGTTATATTCACAGATGATCTACTGAACCTTTAGCACAAACCTGGTTGTATATAAGCTTTACTGAAATAAAAAGAAAGACCAATCTATGAAGTTAAGACTTAGGTCTTAAGTTCAAGGTTGTACAGTTACAGGGATTTAGTCTGTCCCATCAAACAGCTCTTTAAGTCAAACAGAAATCCAAATCACCCTCATTTTCATGACCATCCAAGCCAGTTCACTGTTGAGAACTGATCTGTCAGTGCAAAATGAAGGCATGATTGGAATAATGAGATCAAGTAGTGTCTGCTTGGTGCTGCTCCATGATGGAACAGCACCTGATTTGTCAATATTCCCTTCTTGTGCTGGCCTGTGCTCACCTTAGCCCACATGTAAACCAGAAGGTTAGAGAAGACCAACATTGCTCTTACTTGAGAATGAAGAAGCAGTAATAGAAATCAAGAGTGCCCAGGCTGCATAAGTGTGTTGCTGCAAGTCATCAGCCCAAACTTCTATTCAGCATTAATAATATTTCCTCAGGGATCAGTTTCTATCACCAGTGCTGCTGTACTGATTCCACACCATTCTAAAGGAAGGGCTGTGGGCAACTGAAGGAGCAAGATGTTGGCTCCAAAGAGCGGTGATTAGACCAGTGGCTGGGAGAAAAGGTCAATGACATGAGCTGCCAGGCTTAACACAGGTTTAACCAAAATCCTGTTACGCAGAAGATGAAAGTAGGTGTTCCATGGTTTTATTTTGGCATAATCTGTGCATTTATTGATTAAAAAGCAGCTGCAGAATGTGGGAATAAATTCAGCTGCTCTTTTCCTTTGGTCCTCACAACCAGGCTCTCACAATATCTACTTTCTAACAATCTCTCTCATTTCATCTCTGGCCTAACTCTCTTTGCTGTTTGCTTTTGTTTGCTCACTACCTTCTCTCTATCCCTTTTTTCCTGTGCTGTTCCTCCTGTTCAAATGTATTTTTTCATCTCTTATTTTATAAATTCAGCTGTCTGAAGTCTCCCTCCTTCATTTTCTGGTGGCCAGCAGTGCTGGGAATCTGGTGCCTTTCACTCTGTTCCCTGCCTATCAGCAGTACTAACATATGAAGCTTGATGAAATAAAAACAAACCTGCTGATAGGCCTGGCCAGGCAGTGGTTTGATGCAATTAAATACTAATTCAGATTCAGATTTGTGATGGTTTGCAACCAATCAAATCCCAAGGCCACTTTGTCCTTTAGACACGGTTATATAGCACTGTCCTTAACAACAGCAGAAAAGGCATGCAGCTGTATGTATTTCCATAATGAATCATAGAATCATAGAATGGTTTGGGTTGGAAAGGACCTTCAGATCATCCAGTTCCAACCCCCCTGCCACAATGAAAGTTATGTTGTCTTGCTAAAAGCATTTTAGTCTCTCAGGGGGTCTGCTAGGAGACCTCCAGAGACAGTGGTGTTCTACTGCAGCCCAAATACTCATCCTGAATCCTGCTAGACCTAGCACTTTTTGTTTATTTATTTTTCTAAAACAATTAGCTGTGGTTTTAAATGATTATAAAATGATTGTGGACCTGCAGCTCCCTGGTGAGATGACAGAACTGCATATTCCCGTCACTGCTTTCCTGCATTGTGCAGAACTGTTGTTTCAAGCTTTTACAGTCCAAGACAGTATTTCCTTACCTACATACCTTGTAGGATATTCTGCAGGCAGTTAGTCACCTGTATGGCCACACTTCTACAGAACCCAGTTTTCAGTTAAACCCATTTAAAAGCGTCGTAACTCTTTGCACCCCATTCACCTTACAAGAGGGGAAGCACAACAGCAGTGGCATAAGGAGTATAAGGAGCACTGGAGCTAATTATTCACACTAGGAAGAGATGCATGTCTTCACCTACAGTGGTACAATGGAAGCATCACACCTTAGAAGTGTGTCAAGATCAGTCATCAGTCAAGATGCTCTAACCTTGGTTTCACCTAGACATTTTCCTGCTCAAACCACTAAGGAACACTCCATTCATTTTACAATGAAGTCTAAGAATCAGCAGAAATTTTTAGGGCCACTGTGAACACACTAGTCTCAATTCTGTCTTGGTAGTAAAAAGTTTAACATGTGAGTGATTGTTAGAAAAAATAGGGTCTAATTTTCACTCTGATTTTTTTTTTCATTTTTTTATTTAAATATTCTGTCACAAGCTTTGAGTTAAACCAGATTTTTCCCGTGGAAATTTCTGCCTTCCTGACCCTTTCAAGCTAAATAAAGACTGACGATTCCTAGTAAACCATCGTTAAACAGATACTAGTGATTCCTACTTAACCATCCCTGCTCATGCCTAAACATGATGACATTTTAAGCTATTCTGTGTTCTTGATTTGTGTGAGCTTGTGTGTATTTGTATATGTTTTTAAAGACCTTCACATTCATTCACATGCCCACTCACGAACAAGAAGAAGGAAAAACCCAGATTTCAGAAGTTGAGAACCTCCCAGCAAAATAGCTGTCCATGCTCTGATATGCAACCTTACACTGCAGTAGAAACATGCAGGTTTTCTGTGTGCTGACCCCATCCTTCAGTCTGGCTCCCTGTGCATCAATATCACAGCAATCGACGTGCCATATATCACTACACAGATCCTGTAGAAAGACAGCTGCTCAATGTCAGTGTTCAACTACTGAGTTAAAAAACACATTTGGGGAGTTATTATTATTTCATAAATATGGTTTATTAATCCGGCAGGCTGTAATGTTTGAATTGAAAATGAATCCTCCTATCTCACATGACTATTGATAGAAAATGCCATCATCAAAGACCCTGTTGCATGGGCTGGAAGTAAATTGTTTTCTTGTGCATAATAATTATTCTGCTAGAGAAGATGCTCAGCAATCCTTTGGACATACACACACTTTTACCTATTATTACAACAGCCTGGTTGATATATTTAAGCTGAATCCTTATGAACTCCTATTTAAGTTGTGTACTAATGGTTTTAAACAGTAGCTACAGCCAGCTATGTAGTAGTTTGAGCATAATTGAGTATGATGAAGTATAAGAAGTCCCAGATAATTAAACCCTAAATGTAGTATACCTGTTTACAGGAACACCAGCAAATGTAAAATAGCTTAATATTTCACAAGACAGTGAAATGGAAATGAATGGGAAAGTCAGTAGGAATATTGACACAGACTTTTATGCATGTTCTAAGCCTGATCTTTGAAAAGTGATAAGTATATAACCAAAATATTTCTACTAAATCCTTGGAAACTGCTAGTAATACCATAGCTACTTAACAAAAAGGGAACATCCAATGTCCAAAGGTTAAATATCTGCTTATTTAGAGTTTGATTTTTGTAGAGAAAAGGCAAATTGATTGTCTGGTAATTGTGGAGTTTGTAGCATATATTTTGGCAACTTATTAGTAATATGGTAAATATGATTTCAAATAGCATCCTCTCGATATACTCAACATAGGACTTTTTTTGCATACGCTTTTTGAAGGTTTTCTCATGCTTTTGCCCCTTGCAGCTATTAATATAGAATTTGCAATTTATTTGCCTTTATTAGCAGAGAAACTCAAGGATTGAAAGGGAACAGTTCCACAATATCCTAGCTAAGATACAGCTTGGGATTTGTTTGTGTCCTTCCAGACAGATGCCAATTAAAATA
>NW_009921433.1:50892-96318 GCF_000696875.1 Nestor notabilis | reverse complement strand
GCTCCAAGAGAAATGCAAATAAAAAGGAGGGGGGGGGGGGGGAGTAAGAATAGCAAAGGATTGATTGACAAGTGCTATCGAACAAGTCTTCCTTCAAATACTTTATGAAAAGGACACTGGATTTCATTAAATTCTGTTTTCAGAAGCCATCTCTACTGAAAAGAATGCATTCAGAGAAATTAACTGTTTCTGTCCTGCAGATCACGTACCAAACTGAGAGTTTAGCTTCTCATGGCAGTAGGTCTCTTTCCTTTCTTTCCCTCTTGCCCTATCTGCAATAGGAAGATAAGAGGCAGGTGGAAAGGTCTTGCATCCTTATTATATGCAAAGAGCAAAAGTATTTGTACAGGGCTGAGTGCGTTTTTAAGGACCAGCTTAAAATACATAATTGCTTTATCTGCTGATACACTGAGGATTGTGCTATCGAGGCCACACAGGTGGAGAAAAAGAATACTCATAAAAATGCCTAAAATATCTATTTTGCAAGCTCCACAGTGAGACTTCTCACTGTGGAAACTTCCTTAACTCTTTTTAATGGTATGAAACTTCAAATTGCTCCTCTCAGCTGAAGGCCACCAAAGTGCAGTGGAAGGTGACACAGCAGAAGACTGTGCCTCTGACAACCCTTTGCCCCAGACACCCTTCACCCCCAGTTTGTGGATGTTTTACTAATATGTGGTGACTGCGACTCATGCAGCAGGCAGGGATTTGGAGAGGAAGAAGAAAACTTTCCAAGGAGCATCTCACACAGCTGTAGTAGCTGGAGCCACCAGAAATGGCACAGATGTAGATACAGAGAGGACAACACAGTATGCAATTCTCTACAGAGCAGTCTGTCTAGCAACTTCAGCAAAACCTGAAGGAATCCTAATGTTGTGAGGGTTGAGGAGGCTGAAATTGCTATTCTGGCTCAACGTTGAGTTACCTGTGAAGACAGGATAGGTATAATGGATATTATAGGGCCTTCTACTCAAACCTCAGCTGTGATACACGTACTCTTGACTTTCTACCTACAATCATGAAACAGAAACAAGGAGACAAACATAAACATTTGCTTCCCCCACTCATGCCACAGGTAGGAAAAGCAAGCAAGGCTAAAGGAATGGGATTGGGTGGAGCTGAGAAAGGTAGGAGCAGAGAGAAGGAAAATCCTGAGGAGTATGCAATGATGGCCTATCTGTTGGCTGGAAGTCTGGCTTTGGGTTGAAGCAAATCACAGTGCACTTTAAGCAGGAAAATTCAAGAATGGGAGAAGCCACTTGGTCCATATCTTGACCACTCAGGCAGTCTGGATTTGGCTGTGGCATCCATCATATTGCTGTTATGAGCAACCTCACTCAAGGACCCAGAAGGATTAACCTCTTCCTTTCAAGGGATATTCTGAAGTGGCTGATAACAGTTCACTTTACTGTTAATGTACAGCAACTGCACTGGCATTACATATGAAGGAAACTTAAAAGGATGGAAAAGCCTCCAGCCAGGAATCTCATCCCACTTCTTTCCATGGGGATATCTAGTGCAGAACAGGCAGTGCTAAACCCCCACCATAAAAGTGATGACATGGAGAAAGGAAACTTCAGCTAATGTTTATCTGAAGCTAAATGTGGGTGTCAGCAAATTCTCTTTCCAGGAGTTGTCAGAGAAGGTGGATTTGTCCTTCTCTCCGAGAAGTAGATAACAGAAAAACTCCCTGTACCACTAAGACATCTGGAGCTACAGAGATGCCTTTCGATTACGACTAAAATCTGCTTTCCAGATTTGTCTTTGAACTTTACTTTTCTGATGGCCTTCACTCCTAGAACCACAAAATAATTCAGGTTCGAGCAGCTCGAGATCTGTAGTCAAACCTCCATCTCAGTAGCTGGCCCACTTAGATAAGGTGTTTCAAGAACTTATCCTACTATTTGGAGGGAGACTACCCAACTTCCCTGGACCATCCATTCAAACATCTGATCACCTTCATCTGGAAAAAGGTTAAAACCCCCCTGTTTGACAGTTGTTATTTTTTAAGCATTTTTCACTTGTTAAGCAATTTTTTCTCTCATAGACTGTCAATGATAGTGACTTCAAGCCTGAAGCTACCACAGCAGCTATCTTGTTAATTTCATTATAAGCATGTCATTTCTAAAGATACTTTTTGTTTCTAGGAGTGCTCTATGCCTCAAATTACATATGTAGTTATCCCAACAGGTTTATATCTGAAGGAAAGAATTACCATGCACATGTGCAAATATGCTTTCTTGATTGTCCCACCTCTAAAAACAGGATCAACTTTATTTGCCAGTCTTGTGGCATTTTATCCCTTTCCCAAATCCTTCTGATAAATCATCATGCAGCAATGCCAACCATGCATTATAGAAATGATCCATGTCTAATGAAACAGGTAGCATGCTTCAATATTTTCAGCTAAAAGACAGGGTGCTGGAAATTAATGTATATAGAGGAGACTGAAAGGGTCTGAGTATATCACCTATTCCCATCATAGGCCCATTTTCTGGAAGGAGTGATCATCTGACCTCTCCTTAACAAGAACCATGACACTTCCTACAAACAGCACTTGAACTGCCTCCTGGAAAATATTCCTGCCTAGCCATATTCTCCTCACAGAAATTCAACTGTGTCAAGAGCTCCAACAGCTTGAGAAGCACTATTAATAAAAACAATCAATTATTGCTGCTGTTTCAACCCCCTACTTGTACTAAGCAACAGCTTTCACTTTTACAAGAGGTCTTTCAACCTCAGGGTCTTCAAGAACATGGCACCAGCAAAACAATAGCCTCGATTCAGTAGATGCCTTACAGGGATTCCTTGTGTGTTTATTATGGAAGCTCAACATGCCTAGTGTGCAACCAAAGATTATTTTTCTTCCAAAGGCCAGGCTTGCTTGGAATTCTGTTAATTAAATGCACTGTAGAAATGTCAGCCTTTACCCTTCTGTATATATAGCATCCTTTGTCCTTCACATAATGATTTTTAAGTGTTCTTCAGACATCATTTGATAGAATAATAAGATATTATTATTGAATCTTTGTGTCTCCTATTGTCCCAGGAGCACTGACCTTGCTTCCCCAATGCAGAGGTCTGTCTACCAGGCTAATCACACTGGTATCTGAGTGCCTCAGAGGAGATGCTTATATGGTGACATTTCTGCAGGAAGTCAACACTGGCCAGAGGTACTGATAAACTCCACTTATTGCTCCTGCACATTTCTGCAGTGTTATAAACCTATTTCAAATGTAAATCCCCATCCTGGTGACATGTGGGGAGATGCATGGTTCAGGTAACTCAAATTCCCACCAGTTGTCAGAGTTCCCCATACAGGTAGCAGTGGATGTGATTTACAATCAGATAGCATCCACAGGGAACCAAAATGAATGAATCCCCCATTCACTCTTTTCCAGCAGATATGCAGCACTGATTAATGTCTTTGAACTACTGAATCACTATGGGAATAACCCTTCATTTATGTCCTTCACTTTCATTTGCTAGGACAAGGTATTAACACTGTATGTTTTAGCCATGGACAACCAGATATTAACACAACTTCCCACCAATATTATTTTGTTTTCCTTGACTGGTATGTTGTATAGACATACCTATAAATATCGATGCACACAGCAGGGTATGTGCAATACATGTGGCAGGGAATGGTTACCCCCAGCTCTATACCAATTCTTAATATAATCTTGGCTTGTTTCCATAGCTGTCAAAAAGTCTAGGTTAGCTTGATAGGTCTCCTAAAAAGTACAATTTGTGGCAATTGAGTTTTTATTGCTCTTTTTAAGAAAATCCTGACACTTAGGAGGGCTTTTTCCTCCAGGAATGAGATATTTTAATAGCTGCTGAATGAATTATGATACAATAGCTCTTATGTGGAGATATGCAGATATTTAATGGCATCATCAACATCCTTCGCATATCTGTGTATCCGAGAAAACGTCCAACTGTTCCAATTTACCACTCAGAAGCTTTTAATTTCTTTTCTTTTCTGAAAGGGAATCTGAGTGCTCAAGTATTGCCTCACCACGCTTTTCATTTGTCCTGAAAAACCTTTTTTTCTCCCCTAACACAGCAGAGAAGCCTAGGCTATAGTTTCTTTTATTGAAATCTCTCAGTGAATCCCCAAAAGAAAAGGAAGCTTGATATAATGACATTATTGCTATACCAATCTCTACCAAATCAGTCATCTACAGTCAGAAACCTAAACATTCCTTAAATACATTTATTTTAATAAAGACATATCAAGAACAATCTGCCTGTCACTGCTACAATGTGTATTTTCAAGAACTTGCCCAAAGCTGAAGGATTTCAGCCTAGTCTCATTACTATATAAACACAATAACCTGAAATATGTAATTATAACCTGGACCAAGGGAAGATTACAAGCATAGGCTTATTGTTTAAAACCAAGAGAGAGTCACTACATCCTTGAAACATAACGTTATAATTGGAACTCTATCCGAGTAAAGACATTATCCTGCTCCTGGATTTCAAAACCAAAAATGCCATAGGACTCCTAGCTTTATCCTTACAAGTCAGGCCATTACGGCTCTTCTTGATTTGATTTCATACTTTGAAGTACAGAGTTCCTGACTTAAAGTTGTAGAAAGAGTTTTAATTGTATTTCTAAATCTTTATCTATAGCTAGTTAAAGCCTGGGTATATGTGACACTTCAAGAACATTTCAGATTTCCATTAATTTTCTTTTATTCTCTTCAAAACACTTCGGGATGTGCACTCATTTGTAAAATTGAGGTACAGGACTCTGTGGCTGACAAGTTCTATTTATTATTTGTTAAGCACAAATAATGTTTCATGGGGGATAATACAGTTCTAACAGGCATCTTATGCAGCATCATTAGATGAGTCAAAAGTAGTAGATCCACATGATACTGTAAAATCAGTGGAGGTTAAGCTCATTCAGCAAAAGTGTTGGTGTAAGTCAAGATAAAGCTGTCAGTTTAGAAGTCAACATAGAGTTTATATTTGTTGGGGAAAAAAGTGTTGTCTTTGCTTGTACTGGGAGTGTGGAAGAGTGAAAATGTGAGTCTTGGTAAGGTACGTGGTGAGCTGGAAATGCTGGTGAAACATAGAGAATGGAGGCTCTGTAGTAAGGAGTACATTATTCTAAGTGGTATACGAGCTGCCATGAAATTATATTTAGATTATTTCTTACACTTCAAATGAACTTCCAGAACAGCACATTAACATTGACAATGTCATTTGTTCAAGCTCCAGGAACCTGGGATCATTTCTCGTCTTGATTCAATCACTTTGGTTAAATCTCTTGTTAACAATGCAGAAAAGAATGGATTTTCCAAGTGATCACTATTTATTAGACAATAAATTCAAAATGACACTGCAAATGTAATTTCATGGTTTTTGCTCTTTCCATTTCTTTAAAGAAAAACAAGGATGGAACCTAAAGGCAAATAATGATGCTTTAAAATATCACAAGGAATAGCTTTGATTTATCAGCTCCACTTAAGTATAAACACACACTGGAAGAAAATGATAAATGTAGAAATCCCACACCCATGGTAGATTAAGAGTTTTACTTTTCTCTCATTTTTACAAATAAATAAAAAAATAAACGACAGTGTACTTACATATTTCAGATCCTCATCTGTCTAAGAATAGAAAGCACTCAAGTCATGTGTCAGAATAACTCGGGTGGTCTCTTCTCAATCCCCTTTCTGTGTTCACCATCCACAAAAATCAGTGCGCCACTGCAATGGTCCAGCCATTCTCACTACAGAAAAGGAGCCAGGTTTTGTGTGTCAGAAAAGACTGGCATGGATTTGTAAAGGTTGTTTGCATGGTAGCTCTCAGGATTATCCATGTAGGGTTGTTCATAAGTTTAAAGACCCAGATTCCCCCTGTCTGGAAGCACTTAAAGTACCCACATCAGAAGCATCTTCTCCCCGGGCTCCCATTTCATCAGACAGCAACTGGGATCTGCCTTTATGTGTGTATTGATAAGGAGAAATGTATATCTACCTTCATATCTACAGGACAGCCATGCCCAAGCTGCCTTCCCATGCTTTGATCTCCCCAGGAACCTGGGCAACCGGAACAGAGTTACGGCACATTCCAGGCTGCTTCCTACCAAAGATATACAGGGCAGGCCACCATCCATAGGTGGCTTTACAGTTTAGATGTGGTCTCAGAGGATGCAATTGTACAGCAAATATGAGTAGAATGAAATTGAACCTAAGTTACTATGCACACATGCTTAAATACGGAGAAAGAGAAAATATGTTTTTTCATGAGACAAACCTCTTAATAACAGGTTTTTTCTTCCTTTCTAGATTTCATGCTTAATGCTGGCTATAAAGCATATTTACCTATTTTAAGATATCCTTAAAATACTGAAGTTTTTCTAGACTTATATTGGTCTTCTTTAAGAAATTAGAGGAGAGATATTCTTGTGTCAGACATCTGGATAAATACAATTGTTTCAACATGCATCAAAAAATGACTTTCAGTCCCATAGTCCATACTGTGCAGACACTTTACATTTAGTTTGGTAATGCCTTGAGTGTTTTGGGGGGATATTTAATGGGGACTTAAGGCCAAATTTCAATTTTGTAGGCACTTAAGTCTCTATAGAAGTTTACTGGGAGGTATATTTGGTAATGTCATGTCATTTAGCGGCAACACTCAGAGGTGTAATGTGTGGTGCAGCAATGAAAACGAGCCAGTATATGATCTTGCAAAAAAGCCAACAGCTTCTGATAGGTCACAATTAGCATGGCCCTCAGTGTCATCCAAAAATACCCTTGAAAAACTGGGACTGCAGATGTGAGACACGGCACAGCAAAGCTCTACACACAAAGCTGTCCATTGCCACTGGAGATGCCCTCTTTATTCTGATTGCCATCCAGAAAGACACGGGTTTCCTGCAGATCCTACATCTTCTCTGCCAGTCTCTTAAATAAGTTTGGGCATCAAAAATGGCTTTGAGCATCTCAAATGCTAAGTTTATAATAAATTTAATCATGCACTAAATCACAAGTTATGCATTGATAACAGGACTCGAGATCCTCCCACCTCACTACTGCTACTCACCAGCACACCATCCCTTTCCACAAGTACTGCTTCAGGGAATGGGCTGCATAGCAAAATGCCAACACTTTCATGTTATATGCTGTTTATGCACATGCATGCATACTGTATCGGGGCTTGGCTGGGTTTTTTTTAATTAATATTCTTGCTTTTTGTAAAAATTAAAGCGATTCCAAAAAGCCATTATGCTTTGATTGTTAGGAGCTGACATAAATGGATTCCAGTAGAGATAATGCTGTAAATGTTGATCATGTTACAAGTTGGCCCACCTACTGTCACTTCAGGAAGCAGAGGTTTAAATATAAATCTCCTATTTTTAACAGAGTTAATATTAGAACTGAAGGAGGAGATGTTCAGCTGGGGTAAATAGTAGCTTCACTGATCTAAGTGGCACTATGCTGATTTACAGCAGCAACAGAACTGTCAGAAGCAGTGTATCTTCTCTCCACCAACAGCTCCATTAATGTATTTATAATATGAATTCTATAAGGAAAAGAAAAATCATAACACAATGATAAGCTGAGATTTTTCAAAGGTATCTGGTGAGCCTTGACAAAGTTCTGTGAGCAAATGAATGGAAAAACAGAGTATGTGTCTTAGCCCACTAGACTGCTTCAAATCCCTGCGCTAAAATCTGCATGTTAAATCACTGTGTTTTGTTTACAGTGAGCAGTATATCCCAGATATAATTAAAATAAAGAAAATTGGTACTGGATATCTCTTGATGATAGAAAAATAACATTAAAACAGTAAAAACACCCAAACCAACAAATGAAACCCCAAGGTATTAAATTAAAGTATTTTCTATTTACTCCAAGCATTAATTTATGTTTTCTTTTTGAAGTTGCATTTCCTGGAGTACAGTAAGTAAGATTATTATAAAAAATAAGACCAAAACTGTCACTTTGTTACTAGATTGGAAATAGGAAAAAAATCTGTATTTGGAAGAACAAAAATTCTGCAATGCTTAAAACTCACAGTTCTAAGTACCTTAATTTACCTTGAGTTATTAAACATTCTAGAGGTAGGTATTAATTTGGTGTGTCTACTCCACAGCGCTTGGGCTCTGTAATACTATATAAACAAAATTACAAAAATCTAATCAGTTTAACCCAAGAGGAACCTCTCTTCTTCTCAAAAAACTCCAACTAAAGGAGCCGAAGTCATGTTTTCTTTTTAAATTACTTTCTCTGTCTTTAGCTTAGGTGTTTAAAGACTCCATAATGAAGCATAGCACAGAGGGCTGAGACTGTGGGCTTTAGGGAGATTAAGGGCTGCAGAGCTGCCCACTTTTTCTTACATTAACCTGCCCAGGAAAGCAATTCCCTACATCGCCCCCATGCCCAATCCCCATAAGTGGAGACATATGGCAGTTCTGTGATACAGAGAACACACTGTGGTAGTTTTATTGATACTGGGACTGCTTCTTAGCCAGAGAAAGTCTTCTCTGCTCAGCTACGAATTGATCCCATTGGCTCTTGGCAAGGGGAGACTAGACATAAAGGTTTATACTGGCCATGCAGTCAGATTCCTGCTCTGAATTGCCCTCCAGAGAAGCCTTTCTCCACTGACTCCAGGGAGATTTGGTGATTAAATTTAGGTGATTAAATTTAGACCAGAGCCTCTGCCAATTTGGTGGGATTGATTTGCAACTGTATTCTTTGGTCTTTGTCAAAAGCTGGTCCATAACTCTCAGAAAACCATCAGATGTAGCAGCAAAAGTGGTGCAAGCTGTGCATGGCCATCACTGCCTTCTCATCTGGTAGAACATCCAGATGAGCAGTCTCTCCCTGTCTCCCTCTTCTGCCTGTCCATTATCTAAGGATGGTAACCATTAAAACATTTAAAAGCCCAGATCCCAACCTTTCCACATTGAATTAACATGAAATTGTTAGTTAACATGAACTACCCTTTTTAGGAGATCTGCTTGGAAGGACCTTGCAAAAGGGTTTTTCAGCTCTGATTCTTGGCTAAAGGACGAAAAGCGTTGGCTATGTGGCACAACATTGCACACACACAAACACACTGCACTCGTTTCACATTTTCTCCTTCCCTCCTCAGATTTCTCTCCTCCAGCCACCAGCTTCTCAGCTAGCCTTGAAACTGCAGGGAATTTCACTCTGTGGCTTGTGTTTCCTCCAAAGCAGAGCTGCAGGACCTCAGTTCCTCCCTAGAAATTATGTCTCCTTGAGTCATTATTCCCTTTCGGCCTCAGACCACTTCCTGCAATTTCAGAACCACTGAAAACATCAGTTTCAAATGAGCTATTAACCCATGAAGGTTAAACCAGCCTGGATCCACAAGTGTTCCTTAGATGCATATTCCTTTTCTCCTCTCCCTGAACTTTGGCTGAATTAGGACCAAAGAGATTCTTCCTCAGACAGGTTTTAGCCCATTTTAGAGTTGATTGTCTTATTATTCATTGTGTTCTTTCACCTCCAGTTTTTTGCTGCAAACTACTATTTAGCAAGCCAGCTTTCTTGAAGGATTCTGATGATCTGTAAAAGCTAAAATGTTAGCTTTTGAAACCCTTGGGTATATCTACAAATGATTGTGTAAGGCTGGAGGCACAATGCCAGATGAAGAGACGACAGACCCATTTATCATCAGTAGGAATAGGCACATTAATTGGCTACGATACCAGTCCCGTCCTCCAGGATTAACAAAAATCTTCTTGATCCTGAATATACCACCAGAACATCCTTTATTAAATAAGATGAATAGTTCTGAGGCCAAGGGTTGCCCTGCTTCAGCTGAGAAAGCTCAGTTATTTATGGAATATACCACCAGAACATCCTTTATTAAATAAGGTGAATAATTCTGAGGCCAAGGGTTACCCTGCTTCAGATGAGAAAGCTCAGTTATTTATGGGTACTTCAGTCACTAAGACACCAACAGGTTACCAAGCCTTGTAAAAAAAGCTTTTTGGTCTGCTGAATAAAGGTTATTATTCCACACATATGCATCTTCCTGTATCAGGAAATCAACAGCAGAGACATGAAATCATTTGAGTTTTGTAAAGCTTCTGGACTGGGGGAGGGTGGTCAAACGTTGGAACAGACTACACAGAGAGGCTGTGCAGCCCCTTGGCAATACTCAAAACCCAACTGGAGACAGCCCTGAGGTGTTGCAGCTGATTCTGCAGTGTGGGTTGGACTAGGTGATCTTGAAGGTCCCTTCCAGCCTCTGTGATACTCTGTGGTTCTGAATTATTAAGCCAAAGCCACACAAATGGATTCCCAGGTTTCTGTCCCTGGCTCTTCCATGTACTCACACAAAAGCCAAAATACTCAAAGTTGGCCACTGTTGCCATCTGTCTTACCATGGAAAGAGGAATCTCATCTTGAGAGACTGTGATGCCAATTTTCTTGTGTGCTCCCCAACTGGGCATGTGAAAAAGGAACCAGTGGCCTTTGCTTTGCATTGTACCTGCAGAATTCCCTGCAGTTAAGTAAACTTGGCTGCAAAATGGGAACCACATGACCCTATCAGGCACAGCTGCTATGCAAATACTGAGTATTATTCCAGGCACACTGGAATAATGGTTTTGTGTGTCATTTCTGTCACCTTGGTTAGTCCAGATGCAGTCACATAATCCAATAGCTGTGCATCAGGATGCAGAAAGTAAGTAAAACACCGATAACTTCACGGGAGTATCAACCACAAACTGCAAGCAGTGGAAACTAAATGCTTATTTTAAGTGTGGTTTTCACCTACTTCTCCTTCAGTTGGCAATGAAAGACCTATTTCATTGGAGGAGAAGCTCAAAAGTAATACTTTAATATTTCTTGAAAGGACCAGCTGCATCAGGTCCATTTTGGCAGGGACAATGAAGTTTTGCTGTGACACACAATTTCTGCCTGGTGGCCATGTGGTTCTACCCTGGCTGCACTTAAAGCACATAGATTTTGATGTTATTGACCATGTAGCTTGGTGACTAATCATGTGCTGATCCTCTCATAAATTGGCTGATAAGAGGCTTACCATGAGCAGGCGTCAGTGTGCACTTGCAGCCCAGAAACCAACCATACCCTGGGCTGCATCAAAAGAAGCGTGACCAGCAGGTTGAAGGAGGTGATCCTGCCCCTCTACTCTGCTCTCGTGAGACCTCACTTGGAGTATTGTGTCCAGTTCTGGTGTCCTCAACATAAAAAGAACATGGAATGTTGGAGCAAGCCCAGAGGAGGCCACGAGGATGATCAGGGGCTGGAGCACCTCCTGTATGAAGACAGGCTGAGATAGTTGGAACTGTTCAGCCTGGAGAAGAGAAGCTGCGTGGAGGCCTCAGAGCAGCTTCTAGCATCTGAAGGGGCCTACAAAGATGCTGGAAAAGGACTCTTCATCAGGGACTGTAGCGATAGGACAAGAGGTGATGAGTTCAAAACTTAACAGAGGAAGTTCAGGTTAGATATAAGGAAGAAGTTCTTTCCTGTGAGGGTGCTGAGGCGCTGGAACAGGTTGCCCAAGGAAGCCATGAATGCTCCATCCCTGGCAGTGTTCAAGGCCAGGTTGGACAGAGGCTTGGGGCAACTGGTCTAGTGTGAGGCATCCCTGTCTATGGCAGGGGGATTAGACCTACATGATCTTAATATCCTTTCCAACCCAAAACATTCTAGGTTTCTACGATTCTATAAATGACGTTTTCCCCCTCCCTTTATCATCTGATCTTTTGATATCAGCAAGAGAATTATAGTTTTTTTTCTCTCCCTAGGGGACCCGGGGACTTATATACCCCTGAATGTTAGAAAATTTCCTCCATGCTTGGAATGAAGCATTTTGTTTGCACACAACACACACTACTGGGGAATTTTCAGTGCTGACACTACGTCAGGCTGGCACACATGCTTTATACCTGCGCAGCCAAAGGAACTGGCAGATGGTTGATGGCAAAAGGAGCATCCCATGGAGCTGCAGGAGAACCATCTCAACAGATCCAAGATTTCAGAGCCTGAAAGACACTGTGCAACAGCCCAACCGTAGCAGTGCTCAGCATTCAGCCAGAAGCAAGGCAGGTGCTTGAAACATTTGCCAGGATTTGCTGAGCTCAAAAGGGCTTAGCCTCCAAGCCAGAAATAAATGCAGCAAATGGGTGTGGGATGCTCTTACAAAGAGATCTAAGGGCAACTGCCTGGTGTAGGACAACATCTGTAACCTTGGCTCTGTGCCTTTTTGATGACAAGAGGACAGACTTCTCCAAAATAGTCCCTTCCAGGACTCAAAGTAGGACAAATTGTGAGAAGAAAGTGGATCAATGAGGATGCACAACGTCAAATGGAGTGGTAGCTCAAAGAGAAGGAGAAGTGCTACCCATCAGGTCTCCACTGAGCATGGGTCTCCAGGACCACAGCATTTGTTATCCCACAGCATTTGGTGACAGGAGTCATTTTATAGGAAAGATGCAGCCATTTATTTTTCAGCGCTGCATAAACACATGAGATATTACCCTTGCTGATGAGGTTATGGAAAAGAGAGTCAAGATTGTTGAGCACAGTATGTTCGACTTGTCAGACCTGGATCAGTCCTTCTTCCTGCTTGACAGCTCCATATTTCATGTCATCCTACCTCTAGTAGGCAAGTGACAAACTTGGAGTTCTGTCTCCCATCTGAACTTGTTAAAGAAAAATGCCATTTTCTGCATCTTTCCTTCTTCAAGTTGGTGGAAGACAGAGGAGGAAGGATACAGGTCTTTGCACAACACTGTTCATTTATCTTCTTAAATCCTCTTCCCTGTGAACTTTACCAGTGCCTGCCCCTGCGCCTGCTCAAAATATCCTATACTGCAACTGCACAATATTGACGTGATTCACAGTTCTTGTAAAGCAATACTGAACCTGTCCAGAATATGTTGAGCCTCCTCCTTCTGCAAAAGAAATGAACTGTAGCAAAGATCACTGCAGCTAATCTGTGTTTGGACTCAGGAAGATTCTTCTATGCCTCTGCATTTCAGAAGATGACCTTTATCAGACGTAAAGTGTACAAATACATTTTGACTGTGTAGGGCAGGTTACTGATATAGGGTTTGATGTACAAATGTAACAGCTCTTCTCCTCTCATACATCAGCCAGTACCGCACAAATGCAATGTCACAGAAAGAAAAGCATAAAGTAGAGGGAAAAAACATATAAAACTACCTTCTAACTTGCCAATGGAGAAGAGGAGCCCAAGTAAAACAATATATACTGAAGGTCCAACGGAGTACTGTGGAGTTTCTCTCCCTAGAGGACGCAAGGGAAGCCAAGAATAATATTATCTCTCTAAATGCAAACATTGTTTGAGAGAGATGGTGCCTCTGTGATCAGGCCAGCAAGAACATGAGAGCTCTTTGCTGAGTAAGCAACTAGCCTTGCTGGTGTAGGAAGCATTGTGCACACTGATGCTCCAGGGCATGATCAGGAGAACCTGAGACCTGCTTCGGCTTTTCCATAAAGTGGACTGAGTTCATTCATCAAATCTGAGATTTCAGAGCTCAAAGTTCAAAAAGCTACCAGAGGTGAAGTCATTCCTCTCCTTCCCCCTTTTCTGGTCCCTTCCAAAAACAACCTCACCGTATGTTTTTTTCTTCCCAATTGACTGAAATCACCTGGGGGTCAATTATCTTTCTGGGATGGAAACCATATGCCATTTCATGTTCTTGCATAAGGTTAAGCTGCATATGATGAAACCCATCGATTAAATCTTGTGGGAAGAGAAGGGAGGGTGAAACCTGGCCAGGAGTTCACGTTCTCATTTTCTGACAACCTAATCCAAGGATCAGACCATACAGAAATTCACTTGCTACAAAGAAACGCAGGAGAGAAAGTGCTGCCTGTGTCATAAAATGAAGCTGGGGAACATTAAAGTGGGGAACATTCATGTAAACAAGATGGGGACATGCACTGCCTACGACTGGTAAGATTTCAGTGTGTGGTGTCCCTTCCCATGGCAAGGGGGTTGGAACTAGGCGATCTTAAGTCCTTTCCAACCCTAACTAGTCTATAATTCTGTGATGTGGGCTATGAAAAGGTTTTAAAACCTCAAGTTTTCCATTTGTTTTTTGTTGTTGTTGTTGTATGCAGCTTGCGGACCGCGTTGAACACAGCATATACCCTGCTGACGTGTACTCACAGGATCCAGCCTGCTGTGTGGGTCTATGCTTGTCACTTCACTTTAGCCCAGGAACAGTCCCCTAAATTGTTGGTCTGAACTTCCAATCTAGCTGGCATGTGAGGTTGGTTCTTATCATTGCGGATGGTTTTGCTTCCAGCTAGAATATCGATTTTTTTATGGTGGTCTGGCAGGGATAAAAGAGAAGAAGGGAAAACAGATGTGGAAGCTCTTCATCGAGTCTCACACTGGTAAAATTCCATGCACACAAAAATTGCAAGCGAAAATTAAATCTACAGCCACATGCAATCGACTCAAGTGAGACTCAAGCTAGGGCCTGTTTACAAATACATTCTTGACAACCCCTAAGCCATTAAGTGTGTTGCCCGTATCACTTAATTTGCTTGTCAAAGAGCAACTATCTCTTTGGCAGTGAAAAAGAATAACTCTGGGAACCACTCGATCCACAGCTCTGTAGGGCTTAGGTTGAACCAAGGGTAGCATTTCGGTGCACTTACACTTCCTCAGCATCTAGCATTTGGAAAGTGTGTTACTGAAAAGAAATAGGCATAAACACACACAGATGTCTACTGTTCTGGCTTCAAATAAACCTTGTGGAGAAAGAAGGGTGTATATATATACGGGTGTGCACGTGTGTGGGCATGCATGGGAAAGCAAAGTGAGCTTTACTTTTAATCTGAAGCCCACCTAAACAAAGATCCTAATGTTATCCCCTGGAATGAGGTAAGAAACACGATCATTTAGTTCCAAGACCTGCCTCAAACTACAATTTTTCTAGCCCTGAATGAGCAGCAGCCAAAGTAAGAGAGATCAGATGAACTGCATTTAGAAGTGGTGCAGTGAACTGGTACAAGGGGAAAGTGCTTTTAGTGATCAATATGAAAACAGGGGGCTTTCATCTAACCACAGTGAGGATGGCAAAGAGGAATTTGGGCAATATAATACAGGATAAAAGGGTAGATAGGCTCTTATTTCAATCTAAAGACTTAATGATGCTTATTAAAAGGTTGTTACTTGGTTTCATGGAAGAATTATGGCCCACTACTTCTCTCCTTAGAATGAATGACCTGACAATGAAAGGCAAGTTTCTTTAAGTCCTTGGTCCTTGTTAAAGAGGTGTTCTTCTCATTTCTCTGTACCTTTGCCAAAAGAGCAGCTCATGCAAGCAAGCAATTCACATGGATGGTTTCTATTTGAAGGCCACTGCCTCATGCCATGCACAATGCAATTCATCAGGCAGCACATTCATACAACAGCACTTAGGTAATAAGTTATTATGATGTGATTCACATAACAGTTGTTAATATTTGGGTCAACTTTACCAATAAGTGAGAGCTCTGAAATAACAAACTGGCCTTATGCTTAGGAAAATGCATTGGGCCAAAGTCAAGTCTGGAGGAGACACATTGAAGTCGATGAACCTCCAGCAGGTGAGCCGGGCTGCACATTTCTGTTGGGCAAATCTTTCCACCACTGCAGCATTTCATTACAGCTGTCATTTTCTATATGAATTATTGCTTTCTTGTCAGATTTACCTCCCCTTCCATTTGAAAACAGTCATCTGGGGAATAGGCCAGCAACAAAACAAAACCTCTTGTAGGTTAATGTAGCAGTGACAACAAAAAGGCTGGCCTACCTCTTAAACCAGGGGGCTGAACCACATGGTACTTGTTCAGCTACAAGAATCCAATCTGTCTGTATCTGAATATAACAGGCAACACTGCTTTTCTGGCACTGGCTATCAACAAAGTGTTTTGAACTAGATTTTTTTAGACTACTTAGCGTGCTTCAAAGCCTTATAGTTCTTCAGCAGTGACTAGGAAAGACAATTCAGATGGATTACTGTCTCATAAAAAAAAAATAACCTATTAATCAGCTTTTCAACTCATGTTAGGAATCCCATATGGCATTTGAATATAAGCATACCAGGTGCTGACATTTCTGCAGTTCTACAGTAAAGAGACATGGGGCAGAGATATAGCTGGAGAGGCATTAGTCCAGGGCACCAAGCCACCCTTCTTTTTGTTAGATGAATTCATACCATCATCATAAACTGTCCCTTTGTGGGATAAAGAACTATCCTCTTACTTACTGTAGAACAAACCATAGGAGATTAGATAAAATAGTTATCTAAAATAAGATAAACTGGGACAAACCTATGAAAAGCCATGTTGCTCCTGTATTCCACCTGAAAGCTTTTGTCTTATGTGTGAAATGAAACTTCAGAGCAAAACCTAACTAGTGTCCAGAGGGAGCCTAGCAATCCAAGATACAGAGTGAAACACCTTTCAAATTGTGAAATGGGGGAAATGTTTTTGAATTACATATTTTCAGACATGTGGAACATGTGAGAATGTTCCTTTAAAAATTAACATGGTGTGGAATCAAGCAATGGCCAAACGAATGAAACTAAAGAGCCTTTCCTCTGTTGCCTTCCTTGAATAGTCATTTATGAACCAGAAAGTAAATGCACAAAGGATCTTAAATCACAGCCAATCACCCCGGAAAAACTTTTACACTCACTTCACAGTACCAAATGATTTAAAACAGGACAATGGCAACAGGAGATCAAGTCCAACTTTACTGGAACAAATTGTGCTTTGAATGATGCTGGTGCGATGCCACAGAAGTCAATGACCTTTGCAACTAATGAAAGAGGTCCACTAAGTTTGTCCTGGTGAGCTTGGCTGCAGAGCCAGTTTGCACATCCTATGCACAGCCTCTTGTTCCTTCTCTTAGGAGACGTAAAGAATTTTCAGTTAAATTATAAGCTAATTAATGTGAGATACACCCTTTTACAGTAAATCCTCCTGGTAACAAGTACAATAGATTGGAAACTGTAGGCCAGGTTTACATGAAAACTGATATAACAATGAACTTGACTCAAAGTCCTTTCAAAGTGAGATGTCTTTGTAAAGGAGCAGATTTACTACAAGGTGTAGAGGGTTGGCATGCGTTTTAGAGTGTTGCCCAGTGAGTCCTAGGTATTGCTTGTGTGACTGCAGAGCAAACATGGAACAGATACTCATCCTTTGCCTCCTGCCCAGATCACATCTGATCCCAGCCCTGCATATGATAGTGAGCTAAATAAATTCCTGAGATGCTCACACCTACAGTTTATGGTGTGGCAGACATTCACCTGACAATTCTGTCAAACACACATTTGGGAAATGACTACAGGAATGAGCTTGTTTATTCTTTAAGAAACGGATTCAGTTAACAAGGCAAAGGAGGGGGAAGGAGGGAGGCAGTGAAAATAATGAGGAATTAATATAACTATCATTACCCATAAATATTAAAGCAGATTAACAGATTATGAGATAAAAAAGCAAATGGAGCTTCCACAGTTTAAGGTTCTAATAGCATTAAGGTTCTATTTCCTGTCAACTCGTTACAAGTTAATTGCCATTAATTTTTCATAGCTAAATAGCGGAAGAAATGAGATTCCTGTATTCTTGGCCATACACTCGAGCTGTGAAGGGAGTCCAATGTGAATGGAATGTGGTGAAAAAGTCTCATCACGAGATAATTGAAATTATGGCTGGAAAAAGCTTACTAATCCATACCCTTGCCACTGCAAATTCTTCTCTACAATGCAACATATGATGAAGAATCTCACTCAAAAGAGGTTTAAAAGCGACTCAGTGATTTAGAATTTTTTGCTATTAAATGGATAAATGATTTTTTAAGTGAAACCTCTAACCACGTAGCCTTTAAGTACTGTATGCTATATATCTGATCATGATTAGACATGTATTATCTATTAGAAAGGCATTTGAGCTCAATGCAAGTGACAGAGCTTACCCTTTCTTTTCAATGCAAACCACTCAACTGATTCCTTCCCATTTTTAACATTGATGATGTTTTGTTCAGTAAATAATGAGGAGTTTGCTCAAACCATCTTCTTTAGATACGCGACTTGGGAATCTTGACTACTTGTCTCATTGAGTATTTATGGAGTTTTGGGGTCTGATTGACCCATACAGGAAAGCAGTCTAAATCAGTCTTTTCTACCCTGATCTTGATGTCATGGGAAATATATTATGAGTTCTGGTATTCACAAAGTGTTTTGCATATTCAAAGCTTTTTCTTTTGGAAGACTGTATCACTACTACATCATCAACAAAATAACAAGGATGCTGGTCTTCCAATAGTGTGGGTATGAGTGCACAAGTCTATTCAGTGCTAGGATAAACATTAACCTGTTCTGAATAGAAGTGTGTATGTGTAGTCTATCAGATAAAAGGCTGCAGTCAATTCATAAACCTTGAATCCCAGAGTCATAGAGCAATTTGGGTTGGTAGGGACCTAAGGATCATCTACTTCCAACCTCCCTGCCACAGGCAGGGACACCTTCCACTAAACCAGGTTGCTCCAAGCCCCGTCCAGCCTGGCCTTGAATACTGCAAGGTCATCATGATAAATGCACTACAACTAGCAATAAACCAGTGACTCTTGCAGGATACCACATATCATCAAGTGCACAAAACGTACAATCTGAAAACATAGGTTACTGAATTTCATTTAATTTTAATAAAAAAGTTGTTTGTAACAAATGCCACAACAGATTATGCTCTGATTAATATTTTCATGCTGTCATCCGCTTTTAATTAAGTAAATGTCTTCCGCCATATACCACAGAAAACTCTTTAAATCACACTGGAGCAGGAATCTCTTCCTGCTTTGCAGTTCAAATTTCCTTTTGTTTAACATAATCCCATCATGCCTGTCTTTGTCACCTTGGGATAACAGAAACAATCTTTCTCTTTTATCCTCTGAGTGCATGACTTTCTTTTTCTTACCAAGTCAGGTTGTTCAGCCCCTTAATGATTTTTGCTGCTGTTCTCGGAATTCCCTTCAATTTGTCAACATCCATCACTAGATTCAAGGTGCAATCTCATCTCTGCCATATAGCAGGAAAATCACCTCCCTGTGGACAAAGGAATGAAGACTCTGCACGTACAGACCAAAATCATACCATCCCTTTTTGTCATCTTCTAGCTTTCCAGCATGCATATATATTATTTGCTGTCTGCTAAAACCCCAAGGTCTCCTTTGACATTTCTGCTTTCCAGGTATCTTTGTCTGACTTACTTAATAACTGTGCTTTAGATTATTTCTCTCTCAGATTTATTAGCCTACATTTTTCTAGGTCAAATCTCATTTTGTTACTTCAAGCACATATTTCTGACATGTCCCATTCTCCTTGCATTATTTCCTGGTAATTAAACATGGCTTCCTATTTTGAGGCAGAAGTTGAAAGGCCCTTATTAAGATTTGGGTAAGAATTGATCAGAGTAGGTCAGTCCTTTTATCTTTACATGGCTTGTCCTGATCCTACTGAGTGCTACACCCTTGCTCACTGCTAGGACACTCATATTTTTATCCATGTGATTGACTGTACAGGTGACAAAAGGCAGCCCTGGAACTCTCTCTTATCCTTAGATGCTGGCCAGACAGAAAAATGCAACCATCCTACCTAAATTTTGGTATCTACAGTGTCTCCCAGAATCAATGGAATAAAAAATGGACATAGAATCATAGAATGGTTTGGGTTGGAAAAGACCTTAAGATCGTCTAGTTCCAACCCCCCTGCCACAGGCAGGGACACCTCACACTTAAACCATGTCACCCAAGACTGTCCAACCTGGCCTTGAACATCCTTGAGAAATCTGTTCCAGTGCCTCACCACCCTCACATTAAAGAACTTCTTCCTTACATCTAACGTGTTCAAGTTACAATTAGTCTCACCCTGAAATAAGCATCAAGAACATGTTTAACAAACTACACCCTCAAAGTGCATGTTTCCTTTCAATGGCCGTGGTGACAACCCAATAGACCTAACTGTGGATATGTAAACAGCTACAGACAACTGCTGGCCATTGTAGACATCTTCAACTGGCTTCAGGATTTACACTTCCATTTTTTTCTAAATACTAAAATGTAAAAGCATAAAAGCTTCTTTAGATTCCTTTCTCTTTTTTCCACATCATAAAGCTTTTCCTCCGTGTAACATAGGAGTGGTTTTGGTAATCCATGTTTAACAGTGGGTTTTACTCAACAGATGTCCAGGCAGTTAAAGTACTATATTAATACTATATCCTATATTCAGCTTTTGAATAACTGGTCTAAGGAATTTATAATTTGTTTCATTTCAAGCCCTGCAACAGATGCCTGCTGATGTCTTTCATCCTTTGTAATTTAATCTAAAGTATTCCACTATTCTGCTATTCATTATCAAATTGTATCTCAGTGGCATTGCAAACACATAAAACTATCCATGATTTCAATGAATAGTGGTAATGAAAAAACATAGAAGCAACACAAATAAATAAACCAACCCCCATATATTTACTGGCTTAAAAAACTGTTATGTGGGATGTATTTCTCTCTAGGGCATAAAAAATGGTCTCCAAGTGTTTCTTGTCTTACTTAAGGAAAGTTCAGATAGGTTACAACAACTATAACTGCAGCAGCAACAGTTCCACAAATTTTTAACTTCATCAATCTATTATAAACTTAAGAGTTGAAGGTGAAACCTGAAATGACAGCCGCTTCTAGAGCATCATCATGACAGCACCCCTGAACCCCATTAAACCTGCCAAATATGAAGATACTTGCCCACCATATGATACTGTACATAAAGTTTATTTCAACAAGAGAAATCTCTTTAAGTTTTATTATAGGAATAACTTTGAGTTTTACTGTTTGTTTAACAACATGGAACATTCCATAAAGATCAGAAACCTTAATTACAATCCTCTACCTAATCTTCCAGGGAATTCATTGGAATGGCATACTAAACTCTTTTTTTCCAGTTCTAGGCATGGCTCTTCTGTTATCCATCACAATTTTCCATCTATACTTTTTAGAAGGAATCAAATCCAATGTATTAAGTACCTCTATAAGCCAATGGGATCCTGTTTTCTAAGTAGCTTCAAACATTCATGTTTGCATGGTAAGATGCACATATTTTTAACATCTACAATGTTTTCATAGAAGTTGTGGTGATAGCAACAAATAATGTAATAATTGGTGCTAAAATGAGCAATGACTATGCAGAAACAATGCCTTATTCAGCAGGTTTGTTCCCTCTTCTTCCACTGTGTTCCTATTGATTTCAGTGATACTCTATTGTATATCTGCCCTTGCAGTTCCAACATGGATGCAAACAAGAGTTTCTTCCTGTGCATGCCTCCTCAGAGTAACTGTTAATTATGCTCCATATAATTACACCGTTATAAACAAGTCTGCAGTGCAGGGGGTTGAATATCTATAATTTCAAGAGGAAGTATTTACCCAGGGATAATCAGGGAAAAATTATCCTTTGAAAGCATCAGAAAGGATGGAAGAACCCTGTTTGACTGTGAGACAACCTGTCCTGTTTGAAAAAAAATCCCTGCTACAGACTATATGAGTCTGCACTAGACTGACCTTCAAAATGAAAGGTGTAGAACCAAGTGAAAGCAGCAATGTTCATTTTGTGTGCTTAATTGTAACTGCAAAGCAATATTAATGGCAGGCAAAGGCATCCGGATGCAGGTCAGCACATGTCTTTGAATTAATTAACAGTAGAATTACTGATAGTGCCTTAGAAACAATGATTTTATTACAGGAAACTACTGTAATCATTCAACATTTGCCACGTGAAAGTGAATCCCAGAACCTATCCATTTACTGTGCACTATGGGTGGTGTGGGCACTCAGTCAGCCTTAGGAGGGTTTTAATAAAGGGACAAGTTTTTCCATACTTTCTATTTTTCTCAAGGAGTGAACATCGTGGGAGACCAGAAGAAAGGCTGGGATGCTCCCTAGGACTAAGAAACAGTCTGGATGCATGGGAAGGATTCATATTGCGGGGTGACATGGCCCCGTGCAACTGAAACATCTAGTAACATCAGTGTGATATGTGTGATATCATCCCACAGAAAAACTAAATTTGGATCATATTCCTGATATAAAAAGAAGGAAGTTTTCAAGCTGGTGTTTCAGAAGCAAGAATAATATATGGGAATGTTTCAGTGCTTTTCCTATTACATTAATTAAACCAAACAATGTGCCTGCATTCTTTTACTGGACAGCAAAGCATGCTCATTATTTGGAGATTTTGGTTCAAAAATGTGTATCTACACGATATTTTTCTCTTAGGTATAAAATCTAAATATAGTTGATCCTGAACAGTCAAGATTAGAGAAAAATGTTGAATACTAAAGACTAGATGCCTGCAGTTATCAAGAGTGGTTCTAGGAAGCTTTAGAGCCTTTAATTTGGATTAATTTGGATTTTAACTAGCATTGCTTCTTCATATTTTAACAAGAAAAATCCTCTTCCAAGAAATGGTTTCTCAGCTTTTAGCTTATGAGGTGACAAAAATCCTTTATTTTCCCAAAAGAAGGTGGTAAGGCATAGGTGGTTCTGGATGGAGCACAGCATCTGGTGAGGAGAACATAGCACCATGGATCAACAAATATCCCATTCAAAGTGGGAACGAAAGCATAAGGGTAGTTTTGGGTTGTGTTTGAATGCTTCCACCTCACAGGGTAAAAATAGAATTGGATTAAATCTGCATTCTGTTTTCCAAATATATTTGATAAAAATGAGTCATTTTTCAATATTTGTTGCCATTTTTCTATGGTTTTTTTTCAAGCAAGCCAAAAAAGAAAGAAAGGAAAAAGAAGAAATAATTAACCCAGCAACACAGATTTTTGGACCTCCTGCAGCTAACTGACAAAAACTTAAATAAATTGGGATGCCAAACAATAAAGCCAATAATATCAGTAATTATTTTAACAGACATGATGAAGCAGACTTGCAAGTGGGTGTCTGTTGCCATTTCAAACCCACAAAAAAGTAGGCTGCCAATACTGCTAAGTGAGAGGAAACAAATACACATGCAACTTCTCGGCACTGAATAGTAACTGGTATTTATTGCATTTAAGATCATTTTATCTGACTTTTCATTTAATTTTACTTTGCTCCTCCTAGAGTGCATTCTATTAAATATTTACTATCTTGGTTAGGATGTCAGGCACACTTTACTGTCTTATTAGATTACTGCACAGTAGTTTGTGTGGGAATTATTTAGAGTTGCTGAAGGTGGAGAATTAAACGCGGTGAAGTGAAATTAGAAAAGGAAGGAGTACAGACAGTTAATCCAGACATATCCAGAAAACTGTAAACCATTTCCCAGGGAAGAATTACATCTTCCCTTCCTTCAGATTCTTTCAAATAGACGAAGTGGACTGAAAACAGCTACTCAATAATAAATATTCCTGCAAAGAAAGAATAAATCACGGTCTTGGTTCAGTTGAAGCGCAATGGTCTCCTGCCATGAGCAGCGTACTGGGAGTCAGAAGACATATTCCCAGCTCTGCCACTGACTTCCTGCAAGTTGCTGATGACACCAGTCTTGGTTGGCTCACCTCAGCAATTTCACTTTCCCTTAAGACTCTTGCAGTCTTAAGTCTCTCAAAGTGAGGTCTAACTCCAGCTGGGGCTTATCATTGCTGCAATGTGATGGCATTGTCATTAGCTGCAGTGCAAATAATAAACAAATGGTGTATTTTCTAGCAGTGCTCATGCTCTTCGTCTTGTACCAACCTTATATTATTTTACAGGATGTGGACCTGTTAGTGCGAGTCAAAATGAGGGCCACATCAGAAGAGGGAAGATTTAGGTTAAATATAAGGAAAAAATTCTTTACTTCAGGATGGTGAGGTGCTGGGACATGTTGGATGAGGGTTGGAGCAAGCTGGTCCAGTTACCAGGCACAGAGAAGCTGTGGCTGCCCCATCCCTGGCAGTGTTCAAGGGCAGGTTGGACACAGGGGCTTGGAGCAACCTGCTCTAGTGGAAGGCATCCCTGCCCATGGTAGGGGGTTGGAATTAGATGAGCTTTATGGTCCTTTCCAACCCAAAATGTAGCACCCAAAAAGTAGGACCTTCTATAAACAAGCACTGAAAAATCACGTCTAGAAAATTATTTTCTTCCTCTTTATTAATAATACAGAACACCCAAATGATTCCCCAGGAATAACTGTAATGAGTTGGCCCATGTACAGGAGCAGGGGGAGGGTGAAGAAAGGGAGTGAGCGAGTGGCTGCGTGGTTCTGAGTTACCTGCTGGGCTTAAACCACGACAGTCCAGTAACTCATGAAGACAAGTGACCAACACAGACTTCTAGAAAAACAGGCAGGCAAGCATACTGAGAGTTAAGTCAGACAACTATTTTCCCAGACCCCAATAAATAGGGACCTCTTCAGTCAGAGAAAGAGATGCTGTGACTAGTAACTTTCAAGGGATATTTCACCATGATGTTGTTTATTTAAAGCAGCCACAACCAGCTAGATAAATGATCCTTAGATGGCTAAAGTCAGCAAGAAGCAGCTCATTCTGTAACCACTGTATTTTATCACAGTTTTCTTTTTTACTCCTGGTGGCATAGGATGATCCCCCTTTTTTCTGCAGGAGAAGAAAGCTCCGATGTCACAGGAGCTGTCAGCCTGAATTCTACTCAGTAGCCTCTGGAAGGCAGAAGGGTGGGATATCTCCCTGGGAGAGAATGGATCAAGTGGTCAGATTACTTGCTGGGAGAGTAGAGTCACTGAAGATTAAAGGCTGCAGGAAGAATTGAAGGATAGGGGGATGAAAAAAAGATGTGATTCCTTTCTACCCAGCAAGCAACCTTCCTTTCCAGATGTGGCTTGGAGCCAGGACTCTGTTCCAAGTGCACCTCTGAACTTGGTCCACCACACTTCCCAGGTGGTTAATCTCATTAAACTACTCCTAATATTTTATTGAAAATTGATAGCTTGTTCTGCTGATCTATTAACTCCTACTCCATGCAGTAGCTGTCTTTTCAATCATGGGTTGGAGCCTTTCCCAATTTTCAACTTCTAAAATCTACCCAGTTGTCATATAACTACTATTTTCTTCCACAGTTGCTTACAATAGGCCTCGTTTATACTTGTTTATTTTGATTTATTTAAAATAAATGTGGATTTATTTTGATCCCAATGGATCAACTGTCATGACATGAATAATATCTTTGAAACAGCAACCACAATCCCATATATCATCATAAAACCACTCAGAAAATAGCAATACAGCTCTCCTGTGCTTCTGTGAACGACTGGACCAATTCTCATTGTATGTTCTCCCAAATTCAGAATCACTTTCTCTCTGATCATACAAAAACAATGGGAAAGGTCTGTTGGAGAATGAGAGAAAGGTTGGATTTTTAGTGCCAATAAGCAATCAAAGTTGCAGGATGAAGATCACAACTGTGTAACCACCACATGCACCTTCTACAGTTATTCTGGGAAACAGAGAAAGGGATTTTCTTTTTTATTTTCCTTTAGCATTTCACATCGAGTTTAATGGAAATCAATAGAAAATATGTCCTTGTGCTTGTAACAGAAGATGAGATCTCCACTGGATACTCTACTGAGATGCTTGATCAGCTACCAGTTTTCTCATGCAAAGGGATAGTCAATGCCATGCTCTTGGGTGGAGCAACCCATGCAGACCTTGCGCATAAGCCATCCAGAAGGAACTTGTGATGAAACACCAGTTGATGTCGATCTTGTGATCTTGTTACACAGATTTATGATCCTTTTGGTCGAATACCTACTTGAGGGGCTGAACTCTGAGCAGGGCAAGGTGAGAGTCTTAATGCTGAAGACCAAGAATATCTGTTAGTGAATACTTCTGGGAGAAGCTGCTGACAGACTTCAAGGATAAGGCATATTGTGGGGACTAAAAGCAATAGACGGGAGCAATGAGAGGAAAAAAGTGAGATGCCAAAGGCAAGAAAAAGGAAGAAAAGCAGTAGTTTTCAACTGCCAAAATGCCCAATCAGCTGTAGTTTGCAGCTCTGTCAGATACTTTAAATCCATGTCCTACTGTCAAAGCTAAAGTGGAATCTGCTCAGCACTCAGCATTACTTTTCATTAAAGAAAGTGGCTGCTGGGAGTACAAGTTGAGCAGGATCAAGGAAATCTCAGAGAGAGAGAAAGAGGGAGGACTAGAAAAAATAGGCTTGATTTTCCTCTCACTCAAAGCAGTTAAATTTGTTAAATGAGCTGATTTCAGAAGAGTTACCCCACATTTAGATCAATATGAGACCATGAGACCAAGTGTGTTCCAGAGGAATATACTTTCTATGTACCATCCTTGTATTCTTTATTCTGCCTTTTTTGTTAGCCATTTTCATAGTTGCCAGAAAAAAACACAATGAGGAAAGTATATACATTGCTTTAGAAAAATAAGATTAAACAGAGCAAATAACATGTTTCCCCAGAGTTTGCATTCACAGATCACTTATGACAGTATAATAGACTTGTGAATTTGGACTAGTGTTTTATAGAGGTGATGACATAGGGTAACAACTATGTCTATTTACAGGTCCTCCCAAAAAAACACTAATTCTCTCTGTAATGTACAGAGGGTTACTGTCAAATTTCCTATTTTGCCTTATCTAACAAGAAATGTCTATGTATTTGCAATAGAAAGGCCCAGAGAGGATCACCAGATTTGAGGTAAATGTTATAAGGTCAGATAACCCAGCTGAACTAGTTTTAAGGGCAAGCGTTTCATCTGATGCTTTGCTTATTGAGTAGCCACATACTCTGCAATCTTAAAGGAGGTTCTGTTTACATGTGAAAGCATGAAAATGACTATCAGGAAAAAACTATATAAACATAGTGTTGCCTGGCCCTTGACAGTTGAGGCTATGGACAATATATTACACACAGATGTACATTTTGTAATGCTTTCATTTAAAAGGTTTAAGCTGTTTCCAAGGGGACTGCTCCAGCTCCCAGACAAACAGCCGCTTGACAGCTCTCCTAGTGCTCAAAGCTCTCATGCAATTTTGTTCAATACACAAAGTGCCAGACTGAAGGAAATTGCTGTTCCTCATCTGATGTTAAGTGATTGGCTTTCTATCTTCATTAAATGTGTGCTATTCGATGCCTCAAAGACATTTTACCTTGTCCTAGAACGTGAACTTTAGCAGCTTTGTGAAATACCCAGAAGGGCTCTGTGGAAATAAGAAGAAAAATCCTAAGTCCTGCCTGCCTATGCCCTTGGCCCTATTAAATCGATTAGAGCTTGGACAGATCAGATGTTGTCTCATTAGATGTACTGAGTTGCTCTTAAAAGTTGGTTTCTGAATTCAAATGAGATTTTATTCCCAAAGACCCCAATCTCATCTGCAAAGGTGAAATAGGAATGGAGGAAAAGGAAAGGGTGGAAAAGAAAGACAGATTTTGGCTTGGATGGAGGGGGGAGATTTCTATATGACTGATTACAAAACTGAGGTAGTACCAGGGAAGCATTGGTGGTGGCTGTGACTGTAGACATCTCTGTACCAGCTGAAGTGCCAGCTGCCCTCTGTCTTATTTAATTCTGATTAGAATTATGGCAGTTAGCTTCATTAAAAATGGGTTTTAGCCAGGATATCTGAAACCACCCATATCCCGGGGCATGGTGGGATATAAGGCATCTTTCTGGATCAGGCTTTTACCAGGCATGACAAAGAAAGGGAGATTTGTCCTTCAATAGCCATTACAGAAATGAGCATCCTTTTATTTATTCTTTTCCCCTCCATTTTGGTAATAATGAAGAGCTGCTGCACCTCTCAAAGCTTGAAAACACGACTGTGCTGTTGAAAGCCACTATAATGAGATCTCTGTTTGAGAGTCAGGTCTGATCAAATAATAGACCTTCCCTGTTTGTGTTTAAGGATGGGTAAACAACCTCAGAGTGAATCCTAACCAGAAGAAATGGCACGAGCTTCTCACATTTGTGCAGCTGGTTTGTTCCAGTGCTATTCAAAGCTTTACTGGTCCCTGGCTGGACCTAGGTCTGATACAAAGGAACTAGTTATTTATGAAGAAAGGTGACTATTTACCCTGCTGAGAATTCAGCACGCTAGAGAAAAACTGAAAAAGGCAAGAGCATTATGCCTTGTGGCGAATATAATCACTTTTGAAAGACTAGATGGATGCTGGCATGGGTTTTTATCCACTTCTTCCTGTACTCCCCAAACAGCAAATGACTATGTGTAAAAGGGATGTAACAGCCAATGACTGTGTGTAAAAGGGATGTAACAGCCAAAGCACCATTACTGGGAAAACTGGCCGTTTGGGCAGCATGAGGAATAATAACCTACTCTAGTCAAGTATGAGGGGACAAATTTGTGTTGAATAATCCCAGGAACAGAGTGGTGCCAGCATCCTTGTGGAAATGACAGAGCAGCTTCCAGGTGGGAATAGTCCCCATAATGCTTTATAACCCGCTACAGAAAGGTTCACATATATGTTGGTACACAAACATCCTCTTCCAACCTTTGAAAACATTCCAGCCTGCACAGTCTACATGAGCCATAATGAACTCCCAAACTGTAGAGCTCTTCCAGCCCAGGGATGATGTTAACATTCTCTGGAGGCCTTCTGCACATTTGAAGACCTTTCCAGGTGGCTCCACATGATTTACCAAAGTGAATAGCTCAAAATCCAGCTATATCTTGGCACTGGAGGATTTTGGGGGACAGATTCCTCTCACCCGGACCCTAAACACTTAACTGAGCTGATTAATAGATTACAAGCATAGTCCATCCAGGGAGTAGAAATAACTCATTGCCAGATGAAGGTGTTTCTGTCCACCGACTAAAAAGTCAGTCTATTACAAGTGAACTTTTAACAGAATGAATCCCAATTCTTCCCATTGTGAGACAGGACTTCCTGTAAGATATCAACCACTGTACTTCTGAAACCTTCTCCTGTAAACTTTAGTACACTCATGCCATAACCATGAAATCAGAAAAACAGACACAAAATATCCCCCTTTTTCAAAAATGAAAATAACAGTAAAAATGCACTGAATGTTCAGGTTAATCACTTCCAAGATCAGCAAAAGCCTTATGATCAAGGGAAGCAGGTAACAGTGCCCACGAAATGTTCTCAACAGGGGCCCAACAATTATTTGCAAAGGGGACAACTTACTTTTCTTGTTTTTTTATTAAAAAATGATAAATCAAATAAAGAGTTGAGAGCTTTTTATTTAAATTTCAGATCCCTATTAGAATAAATATGGAAAACTGAGATTTAGCACCTTAAGAGTTTTCTGTGTTAGGTGCTGCATAGGGATTGGCTACAAGAGAACCTACAGGAAAAAGAATGATGTTTTCCCAATATGAGTTGCACAGGAACGGGGCTAAACAACCAATCTACTTGGAAACACAATTCCAGCAGCAGTTGTTTGCCGTTATGAATGTACAATCCTATCTTTATATTCCACATGTGGATATAAATCGCCAGCCTTGCTCTGCACTTACCAATATGTCATACCTGTGAAATATTTTATTATATAAACAAAACAATGTTTCACTTTATATGGGCCAGTATTTCTATGTAGATCTGACATCAAAAGGGGTGCTGTGCTGCAGCGTTATTATATCGTCTATCAAGAAGCTCAACCAGTGTCTTTCAGCAAGCAGAGCTGGGAGACAGCCCCTTCCACTCCCATCTTGAGGCAAAAAGAAAGGCATATATTCTTTCTCTCCATCTCCCTGTTATTAAATGGGGAAAACATCTGTTTCTTCCACAGAGCGGCAAATGTTTGTAAAGTTTTCAAAAGACTACATGAAATTATTCATGAAGAACATAAATATTAACGGCTTGATTCAACATAGCAATCATCTGTCATCCTTTAAGACATTGTGCTACTCTCCATCATCGCAATACTGGAAGAAAGAATAAAATCCCACATAATATTTCATGAGCAACCAAGAGCCATAGAAAAGTTCTGGGGCTTCATGGTGCTGCTGTAGCCTCTCTATTTGGCAATAATTCTTAGGTTTTAGAAGGGAGAATTTTCCCTTTTTTGCTCTAGCTTTGATTTGTGATTTTCATGGTTGATTGATTTTACTGTGTAACTGATTTTATTTCCCCGTTATTTGATTTACTGCAGACACAGTTGTGAGGGGTAGAGGGCATGTCCATGTTCTGAACAAACTTCCTGTTCTATTGGAAAGATTTCTTTTCCCCATGTGAGCACTAGACATACATAACACCCAGGTAACTGTAGTTTTCCATTGGGTCAAGACTTTGTATTGGTATGATGGGGAAATTGTTACAGTTATCAATAGCAGTGCAAAACCCAAAGATGGAAACCTTATTTATCAAAGGGAACAAACTACAATGAATTCCACTAGAAACAATGCTGTAAAACAAGTGTAACGTAGTGCTGAATCTAACTCGTTTCTTCACTTGCTCATTATTAACCTGTGCTATGAGGTTGGGAAGATATGCCCAAGGTTTTGCCCTGTCTATGCTGATGGAGGAGGGTGACATCTGAACTCTGCTCATCCCAATTGTAAAGGCTGGACCTGAGGATGCTGTTCTTATAGGGGCTGTGCTAAATTAGGCCACCTTCAGAGGTGATTTAAATGCACAAAACCCATTCATGAGCACCGAAGCCAACTGGCATGGAGCAGTGAGTGTCTAAGCTAGTAACCTCCAAAACAACACATATGCATAAAAAGAGCCTGGTGGAAATGATCTGTTATTTTCTAATTCCTGCTCCAGACTTATGAATTATCTGGGAGAGCACCAGTTGATGCAGGCAAACACCATGTCACAGATGCTTCTAACAGTGCATCAGAAGAGATTATTGTATTCTAGTGCCTAGGACTGTTCCCAGACACCATTTAATTTACTTGTTGGAGATAGTCTTAATGTTCCCATCAGTGAGATGAGCTTAAACATCTACTCGAGAGCAAGAAATTACTCAATACGTGCCCTGATTATGACAGTGCAGGAAGGGCTGGGAATATTAAAGTAGTTGCCAACCAGTAATGCCCCTTCTTTTAATTATTCAGAACAACTCTGCTATTGTCACAGATAAAAGACAGGCTTGGCAGGGAGAACTGAGATTAAAAACCCACCACCACCATCAGCAAAACCAGCAGGGGATTTGGAATCACCAGGTGTTTCTTTCCAGATGTTGTCTCTTATGATACCGCTGAGTTGGATTTAACCAGAGCCAGAGGATAAATGTGAAAACTACTGTTCTGTACCAATGCTTATCTGCACCTTTTTAGTACAAACAGCACAATTCAAGTAGAGGAGGTTAATGATTTCCCACACAATGTAATCTAGTTTATAGATCTGTATAAAGGTTTTATGGCAACACTTGATTATGTGATGTCCCAAATGATTTATCAGTGAAGCTGATGTAAAAGACCAGCAAGAAATGCTGGGGAATTAACTATCTAATTCTTTCTGGGAAATAAACAAACACTCAGAGCCCTCAGGAAACTTGAAACCCGTCTGGTGCAGAAAACAACTTGTAATTTGTTTGCCTTTGATGACTCTCCTTAGTTGCAGGTAATAGTGATAAATTCACAACTTGTGACAAGTAAAAAGAGGAGTGGGAATGGCTCAGCACACATTAAAGTCATTTAAACACATACAGAATACGGTGTCCACAAAGCACAGTGCTCTACCGCTGAAATTGGGGGGGGGGAAGGAAAAGCAGGCTTGAATTGGGGGGGGGGGGGAAGGAAAAGCAGGCTTGCACTATGGACTTTGAAATAGCTGCTGAAATAGCAAAAGACTAGGATGAGAATGGCAAATAAAAAACGAAGATTAGCTGAGAAAAGAGTATTGTCCAAATTCCATTTTCCTTATGTCATCACAAAAGGCTGTTAATCAGGACTATCCCCACTACAGAGGTTACCAATACACAGACTGCATCTGTAGTGCTTTCTCTCTGTGTGACCAACATATAATGCCTTGCTTGGAGCAAGAGCTTCAGCAGTCACAAGTCATCAGCTATGATTGTGAGTGAGGAGCTCTCCTCTTTGCTAATGAACTTCTGAGGATGAAGCCACGTAGCAAAGCTGGTCCCGGGTTCAGGACACTCCTCTTTCAAGCACTTCATGAAACCAGTGAGGATCCTCTGCTCTGCTTATTTCCCACATGCTTGGACAAGACAAGCAGTCACGGATTCATTGTAAGCGCTTATATGAAGTATCTGAATGAGAAGTGCAGAGGTCCAGTTAGCTTCAGACAGAAACACAGCTTGTGTGATGATGAAAGCTCAGTTATCTGCTTTTTTTAGCTTTTGTATCCATGCCTCTAGCTTTTAAATCTTATTCTCTGTAAAAACAGAGAATTATATTTTTCTTAAAACAAAAAAAAGAGCTGAAAATACCTAGACTAAACAATGAAACAGCTTACAATTGTTCCTGAGGAAACTTTCTATCCTGACAATGCACATGCTGGCACATCCTTTTACTAGTCCAAGAGAGTCACTATTAAAAGGATGGTGGTATATTCTTCCCTGGCCAATTCCATACTTCCAACGTGTACTCCTGGGACTATCTACCATTGAAAAAGCAAATAAATGAGCACAAAAGCAACAGAGTGTGGTCTAGGATCTGACCTTTTATGTCAAACATTTTTATAAGTGACCACTTGGAAAGTAGAGCAATATTCCTATAAGAATCTGAAATGCTTTTAGGCAAAGGATTTATAAAGAAGGCCGAAAGCCTGACTAGTGGGTGATGTAAGTGTGCTAGAAGACCCATCAGTTTACTGCTTAAAGCCATTGCAAGGTGAAGGTCTATTTCTGACTTAAAAGGCCGAAGATGGCATACCACCTGGCATGCAGTCACTGAACACAATGCCTGCACGAAGGGTACTCATTGAACCCAGAAGATTTTATCTAAGTCAGCAAAACCCTACTGAAATAGCAGCTTCATAGATTTGGTCATCAGAAGCTACAGCTACTCTGGATAAATTAAAGAGTGCCAAAAGCGTGAGCATTAACCTGTGATTGTCCCAACTGTAAAACTGCTGATATGGCTCCTGGCACAGTTTAGATCCAGCACTTACAACTGATTTTGGGGAATATTTCAGGCTTGCATGGGCAAAGGAGCATTCTTGAGAGGGTGTGTGCAAAGGTTTATCTGTGAAGGAGAGTTTAGAAATAAATTCCTAAATACTACAAGTGATCTGAAGTAATTCTGGTGAGTATATCTGTGCTGGTTTTGGCTGGGATAGAGTTATGGTTTGGATCTGGGCTGGGAATGGCATTGATAACAGGGGTGGTTTTGCTGCTATTGAGCAGTGCTTACAGAATCAAGGCCTTTCCTGCTCCTTGCACCGCACCACCCCACCAGCAAGTGGGCTGGGGGTGCATAAGGAATTGGGAGGTGACTCAGCCAGGACAGCTGACTCCAACTGACCCAAGGGATATCCCAGATCATAGGGTGTCAGCTCAGCACATAGAGCTGGGGGAAGAAGAGGAAGGGAGGGATGTTGGGAGTGATGGTGTTTGTCTTCCCAAGTCACCATTTGGTGTGATGGAGCCTGTCCTGGAGATGGCCGAACACTTCCTGCCCATGGGAAGTGGTGGATGAATCCCTTGTTTTGCTTTTCTTGGGCACGCTGCTTTTACATATTAAACTGTCTTTACCTCAGCCCACAAGTTTTCTCACTTTTACCCTTCCAGTTCTCTCCCCTGTCCCATTGAAGGTAGTGGTGGAGAAGCGGTGTCATGTTTAGTTGCCAGCTGGGGTTAAACCATATCAATACCCTTTGATTTAATCTACATGACAGAAAAGTGAGAAAACCAAATCAGACTCCAAGAGGAAATGCAGTGCCTTGGTCATTATTAATGCCTGAGAGATAAAGAAAGAGACATTCACTGGAATGTGGCCAACTCCATAAACTGGAGGACAAGAACAGCTCAAGAGTAGAAGTCAGCGTAATCAACAATAACTTGCAATATTAAACTTTCAAATGCCCATGTCTTTACCTCAGCCCACAAGTTTTCTCACTTTTACCCTTCCAGTTCTCTCCCCTGTCCCATTGAAGGTAGTGGTGGAGAAGCGGTGTCATGTTTAGTTGCCAGCTGGGGTTAAACCATATCAATACCCTTTGATTTAATCTACATGACAGAAAAGTGAGAAAACCAAATCAGACTCCAAGAGGAAATGCAGTGCCTTGGTCATTATTAATGCCTGAGAGATAAAGAAAGAGACATTCACTGGAATGTGGCCAACTCCATAAACTGGAGGACAAGAACAGCTCAAGAGTAGAAGTCAGCGTAATCAACAATAACTTGTAATATTAAACTTTTAAATGCCTTACAGCAGTGGAAATGAAAACCAACAAAGCTGTTGATTGTATGAAGAAAGGAGCCAACAGTTGATATCAGCTGTTACTGCCTCTTAACTTTCAGCAAGTAGTTCATATAAACAAGAAGTCCCAGAGGCTGAGGTCTGTAGGATTTCAGAGTATGAGATCTTCCAAGAAGAACTGCAAAAAGGTGGTCTGGGGATATGCAGCCCACCCTGGCAGGACAACATATGTGTGTCAGCAGCATCACTTTTCTTCTTAGAAGCCCAGCAGGAATAAGGGAAAGACAGTTTGCTTATGCCCTCACATGAAAGCAATTCATTCCTGTACCATAGCAAAGGCTACTGTAAAAACTGTGCAGAATGGTGACAAAGCTACCATAACCATAGGATCATAGAATTATTTGTGTTGGGAGGAACCTTTAAAGGTCCAACCACCCTTCAATGAGCAGGGACATCTTCAACTATACCAGGTTGCTCAAAGCTCCATCCAATCTGGCTTTGAACACTTTCAGGAAAGGAGCATCTACCACCTTTCTGGGCAAACTGTTCCTTCATTCTAAATAAATTCTTCCTTATATTTAGTCAGAATCTAAGTTCTTTCAGTTTAAAGCCACTACACCTTGTCCTATCTCAACAGGCCCTTGTAAAAAGCCTCTCTCCTTTCTTGTCAGACCCTTTAGGCACTCCGAGGAAGGTCTCCTCAGAGCCTTCTCTTCTCCAGGCTGAACAAGCCCAGCTCTCCCTGTCTGCATAGGAGAGATGCTCCAGCCCTCAGGAAATTTTGTGTGGCCTCCTCTGGACCCACTCCAACAGGTCCATGTCCTTTCTAAATGAATAACATCTCTGCAATATGTCTGCAGCTGATGCAACATTATTTTCTTGGCTATGAACTGTAATCTCACAGCTGTACTTCTAGAGAAGGTACAAGGTGGATCTGTAACAGGACTTAAAGAAGCTAGTAAGTGACCAAAATGGTTTTTAGCAATCCTTAATGAGAAAATATTTGTTCAGAAGCTGCTTAAAGAAATACACTTAAAAAACTGTTACACCGTTTGTTGGAGATCACAGACCAAATTTTGTATCTTCAAAACAGACTTCCAAAACCCACTTCGAATTTATGTGCTTTTTTATATATTTATGTACACGGCCACATACATATATACTTATATGTATAGATATAAATAGTAAGAAAAGGCTGCTTCACTTAATGCCATGAATGATACTTAAGTGTTTACAAAAGACAAGAATTTGTGGCTCAAACTTGGAATAAAGCCATACTGGTTTGGTGTAAATTAGTAGTTGCGTGCCAAGAGAGAGCTGGTCTGCTACAATGTTTGCAGTGGTTTATTGCCTGGATTAATTAATGATAATGGTTAAGAGAATGATAATCTACTGGCTTCCAAGGGGGAATTGGGCAGTCGTCCCTGCTCAATGGAGTGTTAGAAGATTTGAAATATTTGAGGCACCAGAGGCTACGAGGAAGGTTTATATAACTCAATGCTCAAGCTGCCCAGTCCTGGAAATGTGTAATTAGAAGGTTTTCTGAACCTTAAGTAGATATGATTGCTTCATAATGTACTTTTATTCTTCTGTGATTTCTGGAAGTTTAAGGTTCTTCAAAAAGCTATGCAATTCTTTTTTTTTTTTTTCTTTCACTTTTTAATGCATTTCAAGTATGTTTCAGGTTTAGTTGTCGTTTTCTGTTTTGCTCAGTTATGTACAGAACCAGTTATTTCAAGTGCTTGCCTGAAGTATCTCTACATAACAACCATTTGCATTCTCCTAATACATTTAAATTCTTTATCAAGCTGATCATCTTGAATTTCAAAACAGCACTGGATGTATTCTACGACAGAGTAAATCCATTTCTTTTCCTTTCTGCATGACAGCAAACCCTTCACTTAAGATTGCTGGTTCTTGGAAACATACCTGCAAACCCTACATGATCTGAGGAAAGCAACCATTCATGAACTCAAGTATTTAAAGTCTTTGAGCCACAGATAAACCAAGCATATTATGAATAAGGACTCAAGAATTTTGGATTGGGATAGTAAAAACACTTAAAATTGTGTTTCTATTGTGTAACAACATGAACTTCGCAGAAGAATAACATTCCTTTAAGTATTTATCAGAGGGAAAGTTTTCTGCTCTTGAGGTTTGATCCCCTTCATGACAACAACTCAATACAACTCTGCATCTTTAATCTGAGAAGTATGAGACAGGTGTGGAGCCTGTTTCTTGGCATGGACTTTTATGTTGATAAGCTCCCTTTATTTTTAATTTATTTCCTCATAGCAGCTGGTGCAGTAGATTTGTAAACCATTCCTGTAACTTCCTTGGATGAAAATCTTACACCCCTTCAAGGACACCCACAAGTCATGTATTGACTTGACAGGGGAGGCTGTCAACTTCTTGATAGTATTTTCAGTCCCTTTAGTTTTATCCTCTGAGAAACAGTCTTTGTTATCCAAGAGTGGCTGTTCAGTTCATGTTATGACTAGCACTGATTCAGGCACCGTTCTTCTCTTCCCCGACGCTAGCTGGTTTACATATCTGCCCACCCCTTCAGAAGCAGGGTCTGAAAACACAGTCTGAAATTACCACGCTAATCACATATACACATCATTTAAAGCCAGAAGAGTTTGCTAGATCATTTTGTTTGACTACCTGTATGTTATAAGCCATAACGTTTAAGCATTAAGCAGCATATTAACTTCAAACCTTCAGTTTGGCTAAACTGTGTAGATCCAGATTCATCCTACATAACACAAGGTACTCAGAAATGCAAAAGAATATAAAAGAAATTAAGAAATAAATAGAGAACAAAAAGAAAAGTATTATTATGTCATTGAATAAAGTCTCACTGTGTCTGATCCTCACGTGTAAAATGCAGATGGACATGCAGATGGACTTTCTCTGCCAAAAAGATGTGAAAACCAGAAATTATAAGGGAAATGCAGATGATCAAAAGTATAGCTAAGCTTGCACGTTAGGAACAACTAAATATACTGAGGTTCTTCATCTTGCCAGAGACAGCTGAGAAAGACTATGATTGAGACACATTTGGGATGTTTTCAAGGTCCCTTTCAATACTAGAGTTAGCTAACAGCAAATGAAGCCAGGTGGCAGGTTGAAACCAAAGGGAGGGCATTCGTGTGCACGTAGCTATGCAGCACAGCATGTAGTTGTGCTGTGGAACTGGGAAGTCTATTAAAATGAAATAAGGAGCATTTATAATCCAACACTTCAGTCCTCCAGAAGTTTTTAAACAAATCTCACCGTTTAACTACTGTGCTTCCTAAATAGAAAACCATTTGGTTATTTGAATTGTGCAGGAAGTATGAATGACAAAAAGCGAGAGGAAAGAACTCACTGACGTGCAGCTTTTGCAGCTCCAGGAACAGACGGCTGTGTACACACAAAATAGCAGCTCAGGAGCAGCAATGGCTGGTGTTGGGCAAAGCAACATCTGTCTGAGAAAAAACATCTGGACTGCTGCAGTATTCAGTGGGAAGGAAAATTTATCTGGAAGATTTTCCCTGGGGACCTGGCAAAAATATGCTTGTTACATGGAGTTGTTTTTTTAGTAGTCCTGCATAACTGTAGCTGAAATTATAAGGGTACTTCGAAGTGGCTATTGGAGATGCCTTTTCACGGAGTTCTGCCATTAGCATCACATCAACAGTATTCAAAACACTTCCAATAGCCATTTGAGGGCCAGCCCACGCCTCATATTGGAGATCAGTACAGAGAGATCCTCACACATTCTCAGTAGCTGAGAGCTTGGATTCAGAAATACTATAGAAAGATGTAAGCCCACCCTCCCAGGTGTTCATCCGCAGCCTGGTTGAGCTAGCTCATAAATTCAGAGTAGGGGGAGGCTGGAAAATGCTGTCTTCAGCTGGCAGATCTGAATGTCACAATGAATGGGACATATGTTAAAGAAGATCACAGACTGTTCTAACCTGTACCTGCAACTGGATCCAGGAAAAAATATGCCTCTTTGCTTTTAGAGAACTATTTGTGTGCCAAAAGGCACATACCAGAACTATAGCAGTTGTAACTGATTTCATATAAGCAAATTCTGCCTGGTTTGAAAGAATACAGTAGCTCCACGGCTGTGAAACACAACCTTTGTAAATTCAATCAACATGTTTTAAAACATATAGTGACATGAAAAAGAAAGTGACTGGCTTTAGGGTATGTGAAGCATTGCAACCCTGTAATGTTTAAGCAGAGACAGGGAAGAAGAATAGCAGAAGTGAACTGCTCAGCAATTGGCTTATTTGTGCTTATCAGCTAGTGGTGACGGGCAGGATCCTTCCCTGCACCCCTGCAGGTGGAAGAACAGAGGTGGTCTATAACATAAAGGGTGCTGGAACCAAAAACTGGAATTCTGGTATGTGCTGCAATGTTTTCATCATGATGTTGTGTCAGTAAAGAAAGATGCTGGATTGCAGCAAGACATTTCTCTGTAATAATTCTGTAGCTCTCTGCAACTTCACTTGGTGATTGAACAGCTCTCCTGCTTTTGATCATCAACTGATGAGTGTCACCTGTGTAAGCAGGGAGACCATGCTTTTCATGTCAACCATGAGATCTACTGAGATCAAGCAGCAGAGTCACCTTTCAGATCTGACATCATGTATTCAGGATCATCCTTGGTATGACAAAAATTACTTGTGTGTCTCATAATGAAGGATTTAAATTCATCCAGCGGGAAGTGAAATAAGACACTATGTACCAACATTTCTGTGACAGAGCCCATGAAGAGTCCAGACCCACTCCATGTTCCACAAATGCCCACCAAGATACAAGACACACTGATGAGCCTACATCATCTGTCAGACAGAGGGAAAAGTTTCGCATCCTTTTTGATGTGTGACACTAAGGCCACAGTCCATATGCAAAGAAACTAATCTAAATCCCTCTATTCCATGTTGCAACTACAGCAGTAAGCAATTCAGATCATGACTACTGAAGGAATCCAGACCTTAACCCATCTTATCCATGACACCAAGAAACGATGACACCCGGATTAAACAAGGATAGTAAGCTGCCTGATCTCAGACAAAGGAGTAAGGTTTACATGATTTAAAATAGCTTCCTGATTTATGATCAGGAATTTCCATAGTCTTGTTTAAGGCAGAAAAAGAACCAACAAAAAAACCCCTCAAAAACTAACCACATAGCTCTGTTAAAAGGCGTTTCACATGGGTCACCTTGAAAGACTGGAATTATGTATTTGACTCAATATATATTAGACTCTCATATATAATAGGCTGACCTAGAGACACACAGGAAATCAGTTGCAAAGCAGCGTCTCAGACACAGGGGCAAACTTCCCACCTACCTGCAAACAGTAATTAAGATGCCCAGACACGTGAAGAAATGTTTTTTCTCAATCATATTGAAATTCACCCATTACCAGGAATACACTCTGTTAAATGCATGGTTTGCTGTTGCGTTTTACCTGGAATACTTAATTGTTTCCAAAGAATAGCAAATGGTTAACAGCTCTCTGAACAGGAGCTGTGAGCTCGCTCCTGTAAATCACTGCAGTTCCACTGACTGCATTGACACCAACTGAAGATCTGGCTTTCCAAAAAAAAAAAGGAAAATAAAAAATACATGCACAGGAAAAGCAGATAAGCTTTACACAGCCTAAAAGGCAAATGTGGAACCAGTGAGTGGAGCAGCGACTAAGCTACAAAGAGGAAGCTGTCTGCTGCAAGAGAGAGCATGAAGTAACTCGGAGGTGTCAAAATACACAGGTATAGCGATACAGCTTACTCAGGTTAATGGCCTGATGTTATCACTGTTGAGGCCTCGAATGCCATTGCCTCGACATCTGTTGCTGGCAGTGTTGATACAAACTCCACAGGGCTGGGGCTAGGGGTAAATTCGGGGGCCTCACATGCCAGGCTGGTGAAAGAAGGGAAATTATTTCAGCGCTTAAAGAATGGAGGGGCTTTTGGTGCAGGAGGTCAGACAGATACACGGGTAAGTTGCTGTATAGGAGTAGGCTCAAAAAGGACTACTTAAATGAAAACCAGATAAGGGCCTGGAACAAGATCCTGCAGTCTATCAATGCCCTGGGATAGTGTAAGAGAGACACATGGGAACTCAGACATAAGGAAAGCAGGGTTTTTTCGCAGTGTTGACAATAAATATGTTTGTTCTATGGTGGAAAAAAAACCCACAACCCTTGGAACAAAAAGGCCTTGCAGGCTGATACAGGAAGAAAAGCCTGTTTGTGGTGAATACAATGGAGAATTTGTTCACGCCAATGCAGACAAACCCATCACTTGAAAGCTGAAGTCAGTTTTTTGTCTCTGCTCACTCCAAGATATCAAGTCAACCAAACTGGGCATATAACCCCCACATTGCTGGGGAAATTCATCTTTCTCCCCTCTCATGAAAAACAGGAAAACTGCCTGTTGTGGGTGTATTTCCAGAAGACTTAGGCCTGGCAGGTACTGGATGTGTGCAGCATCCCACCAATGGCCAGCTGCATCTTGCAAGCCTTTTGTCACCTTGCACAAGAAGGCTGCTCCACACCTGGTCCTCCACGAGTGTTTTCTTTGTTTCAGGCTAAATCCCTAGCTAGAAAAGGAGTTTATAAGTTCCTCTCTAGCATATTTTAGGGTGTTTTTGTTTCTAAAGAGCCTTATAGTACAAAAAGCTTTTCATGGCATAGGGCACAAGGAAGCACCAAGACCTAAAAGCAAAATTCATCAAAAATTACAATCTGGAGGAAGAAGAAAAATGGCCTGTCTATTCTGAGTCTCACTAAATACTCTGCTTCTATGCAAATTTCAGGTGAAGATTCAGAGAAGAGGAAAAGGAGGTGCTTTTACTTTGGGCAGACCCCAAACCAGCACCAGGATCAACAGCAGAAGCATGAGAGAAATCTGGCTGAAATCACTACTTAGACTGACAGCTACATGCAGGCTGTAGTGTGCTTCTGGAGCTGGGCTTTTCTGGGTTGCAGGGACAGCAAAGAAGGTTTTTGGGTTGAGACAATGTTCTCAGACAAGTACCCAAGATCTTATTCCCAATTTACTACAAGCTTAATACCTGCTCCTTTGCTATCACTTGAGCATCCTCAGTTCTCCATCTCTGAAGGGGTTATTGCCTGCTTTTCAGGAAATGAATTGGGGCTTAAATAATCCTCTGAGTTAAATAATTTAGGTGTCTAGAAGGAAGGCTCAGCTTCCAAGTGTTACTTTAAAATTAATAAAGCAGTGCAGGTATTGAAGGAGCAGCAGAAGCAATAACCCTACTCCGACATCTTGGTTTTGAGCAGCTGTAGCAAAGGAATTCACAGATTTCAAAGCTCAAAAGGACCTGATCTCTCAGACAACAAATTGAAGATCCTACCAGGGTATCCAGCAAACCTAGTTCCAAATCTGATAGTGCTCTACACCCAAGATCTTTACATGCTGCATGCAGTCCACATGGGCACTGTTTCTCAATGGGCAGCCCAGAGGCCACTTCCAGCCCCCATGAGGTAATGTAGTGGCCAAACAGTCCCCCCAGTCTGGTCTGTACAAAGCCTCCCCTTTAATATTAAGGTGCTGAGCATTGCATCAAATATTCCCAGAAGGGCAGAGCTGCCAGAACCTGCCTTCACTGCCAGAGTCCTCTACCTTGAATGATGTAGGAGGACACTGTAATGAGTCAGGCAGGGATAATTCCACTCAACTTTTATCATCTTACAGTCATCTTCCTTAATAATACATCCAGAAAAATGTGGGTGTCAGAGACAGGATGAGAAACAAGGTTCAGAAGCCCAGGCAAATAAGAGGTCAGAATATGCAAGCATGGCTTTATGGGTGCATGGCTGATGGGCTCAGAATGGAGAATTAAGGTTGTAATGTGGTTGTGGAAGGTCAGAGACCTGGAAGAAGAAACTTCCAGATGAAGACAGCTGCCAAAAGAAGAGGACTGACTAAGGCAGATTTGGGGGACAAAAGGTAATGGTATCATACCATATCATAGAATGATTTGGGTAGGAAGGGACCTTAAAGATCATCTAGTTCCAATTCCCTGCCATGAGCAGGACACCTAGACCTTCTGAACTGACATGTTGGGAAAAGAATAGACAGACGTAGTGGTACAAATAGGAGCGAGGAGGAGACAGGAAGAAAACAGGCCTTGAAGAAATAAGGACATGGGAATAAATGTGCAAAGAACAATAGATAATAATAGTACTAAAATCTTATTTGAGATACTGTGTTTTTGCTGGGGGAACAAGAAACTTTAGGCTCAGTAGAAGACGGCCTGGTTACTATAGGAAAATCCTTATGTAAAGTAACAGCAGGCTCTTTCAGCATGGGTTAGATTTACATCCTATACAAGGACACATCTCAAAATGTCTATCTAAGAATACCAAACAATCATGCACTTTAGGTTGTATAAACTCTGTAAGAAACAAGCACAGGGACAACGACAGCTCCTGCCTACATCAGCACTGCTACTGCTTTCATGGGTCCTGGGCAAGGACCAGAGCTCCAAAGAAGCTGCCTGAGGTGCAGTACATCAAGGACACGGCATTATCCGTTCTTGTCTGTTTGCCCAGAATCACATTCATTTTTCATAATCAGCAAGACAGCAGCAAAAGTGTCTGGCATGGCACCACGTCTTCATTTTTCTTCATTTAATTGTGCTCTGTCCCACGGCATGGATCAACAAGCAAACAACAACACGCAGAAAAGAAACCAAGAGCTAGTCAGCAGGCCTGGCTGGGGAGATTCAGTTCCCGAGAGCTGGGAGCAGAGCCAGGTCCACCTGAATGTGGGACTTGCAAAGGGAGGTTGGAGCAGTGCTGGGTTTTGTAAATAACCCCAAGGGAAGAGGCCAAAGAACTGAAATCTGAAAGAAATAATCTTTCAATTTCACATAGTGGGACATAAAATTCCTCATGGAGAAGCTGATTCAACTCGGAGCTGGCACCACACATCACTTCATCCTCCATCACAGCTGCCACAGAGAGAGATTTACAAGAGCAGAGCAAGGCCAGGTTTCCGATTTTTCCATCGTAGCAAAGGAATTCTGTGGTTTAACTGAAATGGCTTTTCTGACACATCATTTCTTAATTCTCACCTCTTACTGCCCTCCATCCCTCCCCCAATCTCTTCTCTCACCCCCCAAAATCAGGCTGTTCCCAAGAACAGCTTGCACATTTCAATGCAATCTTAATTTGATTTCCCAAATGGTGTGGAGTCTCTGTCTCTCCCCAGCATGTGCACTGCTCTACAGCAGTGATGACACTGAATCTCTTTTCCTGCATTCAGGCTGTTGATGCCTGCTCAGCCGTTTTCTAACGAGGCACTGACTTCTCACACATCAGTGAGATGCGAGGAAGAAAACATCATGCCCTGTGGTTAAACTCACACAGTGGGCAAGATAGCAGCAAGGAGAGAGAAAGATGTGTCCTTGTCACAGACTTCCCCAAAAGCTCTGGAAAGCCTCCAGCAAAACCCTGTGACAGCAGAGATGTCATCCCAGGATGATGTCAGAGACCAGACCACAGTGTTGATCTCATTCACAACAGGGAATGGAGGCAAACAGGATCTATAGCACGTTTCTTCCACACAGCATCCCGAGATAAGCCACCATCATCCTGAGATAAGATAATCACAAGGCTGAAGCACCTCTCATAAGAAGAAAGGCTGAGAGAGCTGGGTTGATTCAGCCCGGAGAAGAGAAGGCTCCTGAAGGGGAGACCTTAGAGTAGCTCCAGTGCCTAAAGGGGCTCCAGGAAACCTGGAGAGGGGCTTTGGACAAAGGCCTGTAGGGACAGGCCAAGGGGAATGGCTTGAACCTGCCAGAGGGGAGATTGAGATGAGCTCTGAGGCAGAAGCTCTTCCCTGTGAGGGTGCTGAGGCGCTGGCACAGGGTGCCCAGAGAAGCTGTGGCTGCCCCATCCCTGGCAGTGTTCAAGGCCAGGTTGGACACAAGGGCTTGGAGCAACCTTGTCTCGTGAAAGGTGTCCTTGCCCGTGGCAGGTGTTGGAACTGGATGAGCTTTAAGGTCCCTTCAACCCAAACCATTCCATGATTCTATGTTTCTGTGAATATCTGCCTTGCCTATTGCACTGTCCTCCACGAATGTCAGGAAACTTAAAAAGGCTTTTAAGCATGGTTATCCCCACATTAAAACGTGATCAGCTGATGCATGCTGAAGTGAAGTGAGTTCACCAAGGTCATGCAGCAATGGCAAAGCTAGTAATAGCCAACACCCTGAAGAAAACCTCCCGCTCAGCAGCCATCATGTGGCCTTGTTGACATCAACAACCAGATATTTTTGCAATGCTGTTATTCACGAGACAGGATACTTTGAGGTTCTCTTGCTCTTCCCAATATGCATGGAGAGTTATTTAAAGATACAGGATGTGATGCAACAAGGCACCATTCCCTATTTCACTAGACCTGGATGGCGCAGTCATTCTTCACACTGATAATGGAGAATGGGGAGAAGGGAGGAGATGCCTACCTGGCTAAAGGAGCTCAATTCAAGTAAGAAGAAACCAAACTGGAAGATCTCCAGATGCACAGACATGTTTTTTAATCTAACATAGTAAAGCCCATCTATTATTGTCCAGTTTTATCAGACTGCCAGCTGACTGTGTCCTGGTTTTCACTGGGATAGAGTTAATTTTCTTCCTAGTAGCTGCTAGTGCTGTGTCTCTAGTCTGAGAGTAAGGTTGACATGACAATAACCATGACAATACTATTATGTGTGTTGGAGGTGTTTTTGCTTCTGTGAAGAAGCTATTTATCCTATATGGCCTAGCTTCCTGAATTGTACTCCATTTAGGTCTAAACCCAAAGTTTGCACAGAAACTTCAACTGATCATGATAAAGTTTCCCTTACCAGTGTGTTATGTATCTATTAAGATAAACCACTGCTCCATGGATAGGTTTCAATGCATTTTTTCATGCTGCTTAGAAGAGATTCAAAGCAGCCCTGCGGAGAAGGACTTGGGGGTGGTGATTGATGAGAAACTCGTCATGAGCAGGCAGTGTGCGCTTGCAGCCCAGAACCCAACCGTATCCGGGGCTGTATCAAAAGAAGCGTGACCAGCAGGTCAAA
>NW_009921433.1:24322-50668 GCF_000696875.1 Nestor notabilis | reverse complement strand
AAGGGGGCCTAGATGTATGCTGGGGAGGGTCTCTTCGTTAGAGACTGTAGTGGTAGGACAAGGGGTGATGGCTTTAAACTTAAACAGGGGAAGTTTAGGTTAGACATAAGGAAGAAGTTCTTTACAGTGAGAGTGCTGAGGCACTGGAATGGGTTGCCCAAGGAAGTGGTGAATGCTCCAACCCTGGCAGTGTTCAAGGCCAGACAGGTTGGACAGAGCCTTGGGACACCTAGTTTAGCGTGTGGTGTCCCTGCTCATGGCAGGGGGGTTGGAACTAGATGATCTTAAGGTCCTTTCCAACCATAACTATTCTATGATTCTATGATTCTATGGCTTGTGCTCTGGTGACAGACTAATTTTATTATTGCTCAACAGTTATGATCTGCTGGTAACTTCTAGATGTAGGAATAATAAAGCAGGGCACTTTCATGCAAGCAAGGCTGACTTTAGCAAAAAACTCTCTTTTCCGTGCAACAAGTCCTTATTATCCATCAGGGTGTACTTCAGGATCTGCCAGTGTATTTAGCCATAGACTGTTGTTTGGCACAGTAGGAGATGAAAACTCTATTTCAGGGTTGCTGACACTTTGTCAATGTAACTGATGTCAGTAGGTGGCTTTGTTCTATATTTTTGGATAGTCTCAGGATATAAATATTCTAAAAATGAACAGCAAGAGACATTTGGTGAACTGGGAGTTGATACTGCAAAAAGAGCAGCATCAGGAAGGAACTGGGTCCCCAGCTTTCTAGGGACTCTGTGTCTTCTGCTATGAAATTTGGCTTCTTGCCTCTTCCCTTGAACTTTTTCATCTAGATAGCGATAAGCTTGTGCTACTACTTCCTGACACAAGGAGAAGGATTGTAGCTGTATCCAGATGAGATGGCAAGGCTGCAGTAAATGACTGTCGGATGCTCTTGTACAGGAGTAGCCTAGCAAAAAGCTTCCATTTGATTTTCCCTGCTAGAAAAAACAGCAAAGAATTACTCCATCTATTTTGCAGCTTTATCATTGCAAGCCATGAAGAAGAACAGGGGTATTGCGGGGGATACACAAGAGTGAATCCTTTGGCTCACTCTGGGTAAGCAAGGAGCTGAAGGTGAAGTAAGGTCTGTCCTTTCTGGTTCCTTCTGCTGGAGGTGATTTCAAACTGTAAACAGAAAGAAAAGAGGGTAGGAAACTAAAGAGTTGGCTCCTTCATTCTCTCACTGTGTGTAATGATATTCATTTAGTTGTCCCAGTCCCACGTTGCTTGTCGATTAGAGCTGACCTAGGCAAGTTCTCCCTGTACTGTCACTAGGCAGAAGAATTTCTCATTCCATCTCCAAATTCCTCACATAACGAGGTAGGATGCTGTCAAGTCAGTTGCTGGGTTTCACCCATAAGGTGACTGCACTACAGAGCGTGGCACATTATACATTCATAGCTGGCGATGCCTGTAAAACACGACAGGTTCCAGACGGGGTTGTGCAGATGCAAGATCACAGTCATCACAACCAGGGTACAATCATTCAGTTCCCTATCCCACTTAGCATTTGCCAACTGATGGCTCCACGGGTTGTCATTTTAAACACAAGTGAAGGACCCTCATCAAACTATTCCTCTGCTTCCCTTTATCCAGGGGCACAAACATGTCTGGAAAAATCCAGATCTGCAGAGAGCAATTTAAGCCTGTAGTTCAGATATTAATTAGCAGGTCTCTATTACAAGCAGTCATTTAGTTTAGGGAGGTGAATATCTAGTAAAGTAAGGTTGAATAATTCCTGCTTGATTTATGTGAGGAAGTTATTTTGTTAATTCCTCTGTTTAATTTCCCTGCAAATGACAACACTATTATTAATGCTAATTACTCTAGGCCAAGTAATATGGTCATCATAGAAGGAATGGCTTTGATGTATGCAAGTGACATCTAATATGTGGTGCAAAATTGCTCTGTTACTACTCCATAAAATTATATTTGTGATGATTAAACACAGGAATTGGAACCTCAGTCCCATTAAGTAAATGGCAAAACTCCCAGTAACTAGAACGGGATGAGTATTGTTCAGTTTTACATAAATCCACTGATCTGACTATTTTTCACATCTGAGTAAGCAAAAGAAAACGAGGTTTTGCCACTGCCACTTCCAAGGAGTTTTTTATCCCTTTTCTACAGTTCCTGTCTTCTGTGACCTTAGTTTTAAATATCAGATCTCTGTCTTTTTCACCCCATCATTGAGCCACAGTGCTCAATGCATGAGAACATGCATACACCACATTACAAACTCTGCTTGACGCTCTTACACTGGGTCCAAATTACTCCTGCTTCTTTGACTTTATACTGTTCTTAAATATCATAAATAAATGTAGGCAACTCTGACCCAGAACAGGAGCATGCACACTCCTTTTACATTAGTTTAAATTGTTCATCTTAACCTCAAAAATTTAGAGGCACGCACCTTCTTTTTTTAACCTTTTTTTTTTTTTTTTAACAGATACAATTTGAAGACTTGTTTATTTGGCATTCAAAATATCCACTATTGTCACTGAGAAAGAGGTTTAACTAGAAAAAATAGTCAAATAAAATCAGCTCCATGGGTCCCTTTGGTTGAATAAGATCATCTCCATTTCTACTCAAGCCATTCTATCACTATAAAATACCTGGAAATCCCAGGTGATTCACAGAATCACAGACTGGTTTGGGTTGGAAAGGACCTTAAGATCATTGAGTTCCAACACCCCTGCCATGGGCAGGGATACCACACACTAGACCATGTCACCTAAGACTCCATCCCACATGGCCTTGAACACTGCCGAGGATGGAACATTCACAACTTCCTTGACAACCCATTCCAGTGCCTCACCACCCTCACATTAAAGAACTTCTCCCTTATATCTAACCTAAACTTCCCCTATTTAAGTTTGGACCCATAAACTAGTGTCTCTGCACTTGTGCAGGTCAACTCCTTGGTGAATGTACAAGGAATGTAACTCAGCTGGGATACCCCTATCATTCCCTATGTACCTTGGATAACCCCTCATCTGTTAACAGTAAGTCTAATGCATGCAGTAGATATCAGACTTACAGGAGAAATCTAAACATCAGCAATCCAACAGAAGATCTCAGTGTTCCCAGATATTTCAGTCCTGTAATACATGGACTTCCCATATCCACCAGGTATGACCAGTAAGTATGAAATGGGTGGGTTGAGTTTCCACATTGTGGGCAGGCCATCTGTACAGACTAAAAATACCCCAGAGAGGAAGTTTAGCCTTGAGCAAACTTTCACATTAACCAACACAGCTCTAAACACAGCCACCTCTTTGCTCCGTCTATAAAGCTTGCCTGACACTTTCTGTTGCATAGAGTATAAATAATGTCGTGCTTCTATTCCCTGTATGCATTGATCCACACTGACCTTTACAACTTCATCTTGGATGACCCTGCAGTTGAAGGTAAGACCTGTCTGCAAAAGAGCTAAGGAACCAGAGCGTAAAACAATGTTTATTATGTTGTGACTATCACCATAACTTGCCTGGGTGCTTTCATTGAGTTATTCACAGCTCAGGTAGGGTTTTCTTACCTGGGAGGTTACAACAGAACTGGAATCACTTCCTGCAGCATTCTCTTTATCTTCCTTCCTACATCAATTCCTCCAAATCCTTTATCTTCTCTGAAAGAAGATAATTGTCTTGCAAGAAACAAAAATTGGGTGCTTCATCTAGTTTATTTTAATTACCATAACATTTAAAGAAGATACATGATTCCCTTAATCCAAAAGGCTAATGAATCATTTTTAATCATACAAAAATGCCATGTCCTATAGCGGTAAACAGCCTAAAGAATATAGTAGGAGTTGGTACGCATATGCTGGCTTGCTCTTTCTGTAGCATGAAGAAAATGCATCAACCTGCTGCTGGCTCCTGACTGCATGTGCCTTTCTTAACTTCAGAGACTCGTTCTTCTCTCTTTGTCCTCTGATTGCACATTCCAGATGGGTTTGGTAGCCAGTAATTACTTTTATAACTAGAACTCACTTGCAATGCATCAGGTTAATGTTAATGGCATTCTGTACAGACACTCATAATCTTCTCTCTGTTTTCTAACTTCTCTCCCATCCCAGTGTAATTGTATTATACTTAATACTAACCAAACAGTGATCTCTTATCTTCCTTCTTTTTTTGACAGCGGTATGTGGGGAGGAACAATTTACATTTTTCCAGGCTCTCTCCCCCTCCTTCGCTCTGTTTATTAAATCTGTATCTGTTATTTTTATGTCTTAATGCCAATGGATTTTCCTTTTAATTACAGCAATCTGATTTCAGTTTATTTAAATGCTGATTTATGTTTATGCTATCCCCTGGTATCAATTTCATTCCAACAAGATCCCAGTGTAACTTAATTACTTGTAGTCTTGTCATTCCAAGCTAATGCTAATTAAACCAGTTTTATTACTGCAAGGTATTAAAGATTAACCCCTCCACTGGTCTATAGGAAATGAAGTAGTAAAGTCAAGGTGAGGAAATAGGAGGTTTACAAAACCAGAGGAAAGAGCACACGGGAATGACCACTACATTTGCTTCTTCCCATCACCCAATGGGCTGCAATTGCCCAAGGTTCACAGTCTCGTTGTACTGCAATGTAGACATTGAGATGTTTACCTGTGCTTATTCCACACTGTATCCATCTCCTCTTTTTCAACCCTCTCTATGGGCAAGAGATGCAAATGCTGAAGATGATCTTAAGGTCCTTTCCAATCCTAATGATTCTGTGATTCTATGCACACCTACCAGCCTCTCCTCTCCATGTCCCCCTGTGTCCTTCTTCCTCCCCCTCTGCTCAGTCCTCTTCATATCTGCTCTCAGTTGCCTCTCACCTGCTCTCATCCTCCTCTTCATCACACATCCCACTCTGCCATTCCCTTTTCCACACAATTTTCCACAATCAAGAAAAAACACTGTTTTAATCACAGAATCATAGAATCATAGAATAGTTAGGGTTGGAAAGGACCTTAAGATCATCTAATTCCAACCCCCCTGCCATGAGCAGGGACACCACACACTAAACTATGTCGCCCAAGGCTCTGTCCAGCCTGGCCTTGAACACCTCCAGTGTTGGAGCATTCACCACTTCCTTGGGCAACCCATTCCAGTGCCTCACCAAATCCTCTTCCTTCTGTGACTACAGCGGATGGAGATATTTGTCCATACCTTGCCTACTCCTGCCTCTTGTTTCCAGGAGAAGATGAAGCTGCAAGACTGACCAGCCTAAGCTTTTCATAACAAGTGCTTTGCAACCAGAGAGAGATGAATCCAAGAGCATATGTACCGAGCAACAACCGAATGTATTGCTGTGAGTCTTCAAGCAAACTAGAGAAGTTAGTAGGACTGTAAAGCATCATTTGAGTGCAATTATCTCCTGTGCAATGCTTGTAAACTTTACCTGCCAGTTCAACACTCCCTGTAAATCCCTCTGACTGCAGTACAGTCAACGCACAGCCTGTGCATCCCCAAAATCCCTCCTCATCTCACACACAGCTTTATTTCCCCCCACCTTACTACAAAGTTCACATTTGCAGAAACGGCAATAAACTAACACAGCTATTTTAAGAGATTCCCCGAATCCTTATTCTTTGATACTAAAATAACTCATACCCATACACCTCTTCAGGCATATATATCTATGCACATGTATGCAAATGGGCACAGCATTGTACTCAGGTGTTTGGTTTTCCAGCACAGTTTTTGGGTTGGTTGCCAAGTAACGGGAACACTTTTGCTACCTATGTGCAGAAGACATCCTTAATTGTTTTTCACGTGCACCCAAATTAGGAGGCAGTGAAGGCTAGTGTGCTTTTTTTTCCCTGGTGATGAGTAAGTGACATCTGTGGGAACACAGAAAGCTACAGAGTGTGTCTGTCTGGGGCTAATTGATTTATACAACTTGCCGACAGACAGATGTGAGCAAACACTCCTGACAAACAACATGATTATAAATTAGCTTCTTTTTATAAGAGGTAGGATAAAAAACACACAGCGAGGATAAGTAATGGGTGCAGAAGACGTGTTATTTATTTTCTGCACCCAGTGAAGCACAGCAATTGTACTCCTGTTCTGTGGGCTGGTTTTCCATCAGGGGCTAGGAGTAAGCAAGAAGAAGCTGAAGAATGAGGATGATTTCTACAAAGCAGAAAGCATATTGCAGTGTCCTAGGGAAAGCAAGCTGCTAGGCAAGATGTAAATATGACCTCTCTTGAGCTCTCTTTCTGAACTTGTGTTTTTTAGCTGAAGGAAGTGGATAGGTCATGCTGTTATTGAGGAATTTCAGTGCTGTCTTACTTAACGAAATTCCCTCCTACACAGCCCGAGCAACTCAATTGCAGAATTTGTGCTTTAGAGGAGAAAGGGAGTGTGAATTTCAGCACATTTCTTTGGTAAGTGAATAAAGTTGTGCAATTCCTCTGAATTGTCTTTTAAGTCAATGGACTTTTCTGGTTTCTCCATGAGAGGAAGGGAGGGTGTGAAGCGGGGGTGAGCCCATGAGACAACTGAAGTCGTCTATGTGGTTATGTGGATGCTGAGAGCACTCTCCAACTGAACTAAGTGCTTTCTGCAGTGCCCCCAAAAAAACAAACTCAAAAAACCTCTCTAGACCTATGTTATTTCTGAAAATCAGTTCCACATACTACTGTCCAGATGAGAATTTAGACATTAGACATATATTCATTTCTCCATGTATAAGAATGGGAATAGAATTTAGATGTATATTCATTTCCCCATGCATAAGCAGGAGGAAATAAGAAATAGAAATGTAATTAACAGGGCTAAAGCAATGGGTGAAACAAAATAAAATTGAGAAAAATAAACATGGCAATAGATCACAGAAATTCCAAGCTTATACTGTATTATCTGTAATCACTGGTAAAGCAACTGGAAAAATTGAAAATGAAGGTAAGTAAAAATCTTCTTATCATCCCTCAAACTCCCACTATCCCCATCCGCACCCCACCTGGGTTCTGCTGGTCCTATTGCCAAGCACATGGCAGCAACAACAGGGAATAGTAGAGGAGTATGCTGTGCATGCACGTATTTTATACAGAGGGAGGGCTCACGTCCATCATCCCAGCTCCAGAGGGAGATGCAATCCTAAATCTTTCCTCTCTGATGTTTTCCACTACAACGTAAAGAAATCTCAGACAGAGAGAGAGCGAGTACTAAGTGCATGGCACAAGCACAGAAATGGGGGGGAAAAATCATTATTTGTCAGTATTAAGATTTACAGCCATCAAGGTCTGCTGTGAGGGTGGGAGCTGAGCACAGGGAGCAGATGATGCTGCTTCTCAGCTAAGGCACAGCCTTCCTTGACTGCCTGACCTGGGAAGGCAGATGATGGGGAGAAAGGCAGGGAAAACTCCCGCTACTCATCTCTTGCGGTGCTGCCCTTGTGCTCACCCATGTGTGAGGAAGTTAGAGCAGCAGCACTCAGCCCCAGTGCTGGGTAGGGCAGTAACTAATGAGCAGAATATGGGGGGTCAGTGTGGGATTTTCATGACAAGAGGGATGAACACAATCAAGAAGAAGTAGTCAAAGCATTCCTCAGAGCTGAGCTTTCTGGATATAGAGGCAGACCGTTGCATGCAGAGGTTTGCTGGGTAGGGGTGCATGGAGTTTTACCCTGCTGAGGTCAGTGGTGCAATGAGGTTTAGCACTGGGGGTTCTGTTACCCTCAGTGGCATCCAGCTGCTTGCAGGAGGAGCAAGCACAAGCAAATTCCTCCTCCAGGTCCCAAAGCTCATGTAGATGCAGATGCTTGAAGTCCTGGCAGACACAACATGCCAGTGGGACACAGGACAGCAAGTAGTCCCTGGAAGATGATGTTAATTATTCTTGTCATTAAGAGCAGCAGGAAATGAGTCTTTGAGAGCAGCTTGTCTCACACACACACACATGCACGCATGCACTCATGCACAAGCCAAAGCAGGCTTTAGGAGACAAGGCTGTTGCTCAGTGTAAAGGAAACTAAGTCAATATTATCTTTTAATAACAAATCCGAAAGGAGGCAAGCTGTCCCAAAGAATGAGCCAACAGAAAACATGATTCACAGGAATATGACAGATCAAGGGGCCTCAGCTGAAAAATTAGCATGTGCAAATATTTGGGCTGATGAGATTTAAATTGGAGAGACCGTATTAGCAAGTGACATCCCAAACTTGAGTTATATAAAAAAGAACCTCCCCCAAGCCAGGAGTTGTTTCCCCTGCCTTGTTTTCTTAAACTTCAATGTTTTTTCCTTCATGCTGTGAGAAACAACCCCTTTTTTTATCCACATGCTTGCTTCTCACTTTTCTGATGACTGCTCTGAGTTTAATAAGCTGCTGTCAGACATGTGCAGTCAAAGCTCAGGGTTGTGTTGTTGTTTTCCCTTGTACTTGCACAGCACAATTCCAGCAGTGTCACTTCTACAAGGCATGATGCACCTCCTCACAGGAACGATGTAAGACAAAAGCAAGGTGTTTATGGAGCACTGAAGCATCCCTCCCCTGCTGTGGGACATATGTGCAAGGAGAAAAAAGATCTCATGTAGTCCCTCTTCATCTTAAACTCATCTGAGCTTTTTCAAAGTGCTCTCTGAATGAATAGGATGGGAAGGACTATGTTCTGTGCGCATGGAAAATGCACAATTTACCCTTTATTTTTACCTTTCTATGTTTTCATTTTCTATGCTTTTGCATGTATAATGGGATAAATGCTAGGGTCATCTGAATGGAAGCCTGAGGAGGAAATGGAAGACAGTGAGAGAAATTAATTGTTTACTTTGTTTTACTTTGATTTGCGTCTTGATCCCAAGAAGGAAGAAGATGAAGCACAAACTGAGTTCTTCTATGGCCACCTTGACTTTGTCTTTTCCCCTTTAATGCCACCAAAACAGGGAATGGACAAAAATTCCTGTGCTCCTGTGTAGGGTTAATGCATAATTTCTGAACTGAAAATCATGTCATTAGCCTGCTACATGAGTAGCATGACATGAGTTAGAGAAAGGCACTTGCTTTTGTATTTATTATGCTTATCTCAATTGCTATTCACAGTCTTAAGCCTTCTCTGGCTGCCATTTTGTGCTGATCACTGTGCTAGACAGAAGAAAAGCTTATGAGCATATGGTAGCATTTGGCTGCTCACCCATTCTCAGGATTTCACCCAGTTCTCATTGACTTTCAATGGCATCTGGACAACTAATTGCCACAGGCATCATTCAGAGCCTCAGCTATGTTACCCCAAAGTATGCAGGCTACTTTACAGTCTAACCACACAAAACTACAGGTTCCCTGCCTCCAGACACTCACACCCACTGTTAAATGCATATCCTTAAGTGTGGCAAAGATAAGTCAAGCACAGCAGAGAGGTTATGAGAAGTCTCAGGCTTGCAGTAATGCTTTGGGAAGAGCTGGACTAGTCCCACAAGCTCTATCATCCTTCTTGCAGTGACCATCACCAGCTATAGCAGGCATGGTACTGAGCAGCCTGTGCTTTGAGATGCAGGAGCTATCTCATGCGGTGCCACTGATGTCCAGGAGAGCCTGTCACGTCACTTAATCTCTGTGCCATTTTTCTCTCATAGTTCACAAAGTACTGGCTCCCATTATCCATGTGCAAAGGAAACTCATCTTGGAGGCCCTGCCTGGAATCTGAACTGGAATAAATGTATGAGAAATAGGAGCAGTAAAGTACTTCTGTGCCCTTGGAACAATTGCGTGGACTCATTTGCGCTTTGTAAGCAGACGGCACCCACTTCACTGACCTGTGAAAGTGGCTGGCCTTGATTTTGGCAAGCTTGTTTCCTTCATAGCCCCATGGTTTCCACACAGCAGAGGAAATGCTTTTTGAGCAAGATGATACAGAACAGAGGAAAGCAGCATGTTGCATAAACAACTTTCTGAAATGGGGGGAAAAAACCTCTCTCCTCTGTCCTAAAAAGCAGCAAGACCACTGCAGAGGTCTGAATAGCCAGAGTTGTAAAAAGCTTCTAAAAATCTATGTGCTGCTGTTGAATTGCCTTGCCCTTGTCTCCTGAGCTTCCCAGGGAGTAGTATTCAATCTTGAGTTTTATGAAGACGAGCCCAATGAAGCTTTGGTCTGCAGCATTTCTGGCCTTAGTTTGAAACGTTGCTCAGGATGTCTTTAAAGATTTAAAAGGAGTTCAGCCTTAGCCTTGCTTTTGTGTGTTTGGTTTTTTCCAAACCACAGAATTGCTGAGAGGTTTTAATACCTTTTCTATTTTCTCCCTTCAAAGATTACAGATAGACTCATCACCGAATTATTTTGTTTCCATCTTGCAAACAAGATCTGGAGAATAAGATAACAAAAGGACATATCTCTGCTGGCATCTTGCAACATGCCCCCACTGAAAAAAACACTATACCTAACAAAATTTCATTTCAATTTCCTGTAACAGGGCACCGTGTGAAAGGGGAAAGAGAAAAGAGGTGACATCATCAGACACTTTTCAGTTTATTGACATACTTGGTAATGTTAATAAATGATTCAAATATAATCACAGAATCATAGAATGGTTTGGGTTGGAAAGGACCTTAAGATCATCCAGTTCTAACCCCCCTGCCGTGGGCAGGGACACCTCACACTAGACCATGTCACCCAAGGCTCTGTCCAACCTGGCCTTGAACAGTGCCAGGGATGGAGCATTCACCACTTCTTTGGGCAACCTGTGCAAGGGCCTCATCACCCTCAATATAAAAAGCACAGAAGTTCACACTAAAATACCATTGCATCATAGAATCATAGGGTAGTTAGAGCTGGAAAGGACCTTAAGATCATCCAGTTCTAACCCCCCTGCCGTGGGCAGGGACACCTCACACTAGACCATGTCACCCAAGGCTCTGTCCAACCTGGCCTTGAACAGTGCCAGGGATGGAGCATTCACCACTTCTTTGGGCAACCCGTGCAAGGGCCTCATCACCCTCAATATAAAAAGCACAGAAGTTCACACTAAAATACCATTGCATCATAGAATCATAGGGTAGTTAGGGCTGGAAAGGCCCTTAAGATCATTCAGTTCCAACCCCCTGCCATGGGCAGGGACACCACACACTAAACCATGTCACTCCAGACTCCGTAGAGGTCACCCAAGACTCTGTATCCACAGAAGTTACTGCAGCAGTCCCTGTAATCTGAAAAAACAGGCTTCTTAATTTCAAAAATCTGAAAAATAAGGTGACTACAAAGCACAAAGAAAAGGTTCTTTGCGTTTATTACACCTTTCTTTTCCAAGTTCAGCCAAAAATGAAAGAAAGTAAACGTGTAAATTTTATAAGTTTTAATAACCATCATGGTTTCTTTTAAAGAAAGGTAGGAAAAACACTTGCTTAGAGTATCATTTTAGTTGTCTGTGCTCCTTCAAGAGCAGCTGGAATAATAACCTCTATCTGCTTCATGTTCAGAAAATAACCCTCTGCAAACCTGCTGCAATGTATTTTTTCCCTTCATTTCATAGGCTGGAAGCCATCAGCTTGTGAGAACCTCTATGAAGATCACGGGTTTAAGGCAGATATTTATTTTTTAGGTAAATTTACTTTTATGTATTTATTTTTAAACTGATTTATTTTTAAGCTTTTCAGATACATGGTTTCTGGACTGTCTAAAGAGATCAATGATAACACCCTGCGGTTGGCAGCAGAAAGATGGGAAATATTCTAAATGGAACAAAATGCTTCCCATATTCAAATGTTAAATAAGGCAATTACCGTGCCCAAAGTTAGTTTATTTGCTATGGCAGGGAATGTATGAGGGACCCAAATCACAGGCATTTTAGAGTCTACTTAATAGTTTGGTTTTCCTAAATAGCAAATATGCTGCTTCTAATAGGAAAGCACAAATGGCCTCCTTTGATTTTGCAGCTTTAAGACTAGGAAATAAGAAAGCATCTGAACCCTGATTCAGGAAGACACAAGCAGCGTTGCGGATTTCAAAGGAAATCTCACTATGCTAGGGCATCTTTAAGGCCTTAAAGGCATCAGTGGGATTTCAGCACACATTTAAAGTTAATCATGTGCTTACGCATCCCTTCTGAAGTGGGCCCAACAGCCCAATTGAGTCTTTCAGCAAGTCTTCAATCCTTACAGTCCTCAGGATGTGGTTTCCTATTTTATTCATTCCTTACCATCTTTCCTTGAGATTTAGGCAGCAATGTGTGTATTACTACTGAATTAGAGCAGGATGAGATAGTACCCACTCTGGAAAACCCACGAGTTCCTTGTGTCTGGCTATGCTGGGAGCTGGGGCTTTCTGCTGTCCTACATATCCCTCTACACAGAAGATGTAGAGGCACTGGAGCCACCCCTCCGAAGCCCTCCATGGACCTCCATGGACCTCAAATCCATGCAGCAACCAACCACCTTTGCCTTCTGTTTATATAAAGTCTATATAAATAAAAGGGTTTCTGAATCAATGTTCCTGTATCTTTTCCTCCAACTTTTTTTGTTTTTACTTCTAAAGTTTAAGTTGAAATTCAATTTAATTGAATGCACAGGTGAGCTGCTGGAGTCTAATGAGGGCTGAGTATGGAAATATCTTTCCATACTTTTACTCACTATTTCACCTGAAGATGATGCTTTTCAAGGCTGAAAGAAATTCATCAAAGGAAAAGGTGATGGGGGAAGTCAGACTCTTCCCACTGCTTGCTGCCAGCCCAGCAAGAAGTGAAATGAGCTGTCAGGGCTCAAAGGGGGTGCAAGAGGGAAACATGCAGCTCCGTGCCTACAGTTCCTAGTGCATATTCTCCCTTGAACCTCAGGAAGGCATTTTGTTGGTGCAGTATGTGGCACTAATCAGAACGGTGAACTCTCTGGTGCCCTGAAAACACCACCAAAAGGCAAAGCTTTCACTTTACTGACAAAAATGCACATGAGCAGCAAGAAATCATATAAAACCTCATCTGTGCACAATAGGATCATCCCCCCTGGATCTTTCTTACTGCTGTTGGGCAGTCTCCTGTCCCATGGTGGGACCTGAGTGCAGTACAGCACCTTCATGGACAATACAACCAACTGCAGGCTAATCAATAACGATATATTTGCCACAAAGGCCAGCAACCTATGCCTACCTAGATCCCAAGGCTGCAATCTACATTGTCCTTGCTGCTCTGGGGACTCCCTCCACGGCTTAGATGACAGATCCCCTCTCCTCAAGACAAGCTTCCTTGCTTGCTTAATATCCCTTGTTCACCAGCAGAGCACTTCAGTGCTTAAGTAAAACTAATAGCAGAAGCCTTAATGGTAACTCTGATCATCCATAAATGCACTAAAAGAGTGTTCTAGAGCAAGGTGCACTTCACTCCCAAAGATGCAAGGAGGCATGTACTTCTGCTTTAAAATCAAGGGAAGGAAGGATAGAAGGTTAAAATGAAAAATAAGGCTAAAAGGAATGATTTATTATTATTTTTTCTCCCCAGGAAATCACTACCTGGAAATTTCACGGACAACACAACCACTTGAGTAATGAATAACGCAGACTGGTTTAAATGCAGAGTGGAATTGCCCTCTCCTCAGCTTTCTTTTAATCTTTTGTGGCCCTACAAGGGGCCTTAGAAGAGGTGGCCCTGTGACATGCTAATCCAGCAGCTTAATCAGTCAGTAAGAGCTGAAGCCACTATTTGCAGTAGATTTTCAAGCAGAAACCTCCAATTCCCTTTTTGATGGCTAAACACTTGTTTTTACATCTGCTGAATTAACCATAGGGGAAAAAAAAAAAACCTCCACCCAACAAACAACACTAACCACAAACAACTTGAATGACTAAATCCACATTGCTAATAATTCCCTAATTGCTAACCTGAAAGTCCATAACAGTCCTGATTGCCGACTGTCACTCAGGTTGTTTCATAAATGCATGTTGATTTTGAAACTGTAATGATGCTGAATTAGTAAATGGATGGGGCAGAATGGTTTTCTGAGTCAGGGGCCCTACATTATGAATGAAAAGGTTTCCCATCTGTGTAGCTTCTGGGATCTCAAAACATTTAAACAAAAATTAATTCACCATCACTCAGAACGCCCTGGGAAGTAATCAGACTTTTGTGTTGCGCTGAAGTTAAAACCATAGCATTAACACAAACCTGATGGCTTGTCTCCTGCCACCAGGTCCATTGCAGCATTAAGGCTGGAAAGCTGATTTCAATAGAAACTGATAGAAACCCATTTTTCTATGGAGCTGTGTCTTTGTAATTAATTACCTATGTGTCTAGAAAGGTGCAGACTCCAGCTGGAGGCACAGTTACAGATATCTCTTGAGGTTACACTCTGCTATGTTGCAAGTGGTGCACTGTTGCTGAGCCCCCCCTGCCTTAGGTTGTCCATACGGTCACCTTCACCTCTAGACCTGAACAACCATTGGGGCTGTTCTTTGACTAAGAAGAGTAGTGATAGCAAGGGCACAGAGAAAAAGAGAAACAGAATGCGTGTAAGAGGAGCAGTGGGATCACATAAACTGCAGTTTTGAAGAAATTAACCTAAAACTAAGTTTTGTTTTCTATTTGTGCATGTCACAAATCCTGGCATTTTTCATTTTTTTCTACTTTCTAATAGTGCAACCAGTGTGCAAGCCTAGAGTGTGGTCTTTGCCAATGGTCTCCTGTGACTGGGAAAGTCTGTCGATGGTTAGACTTCACTGCAGCAACAGGGATTTAATATATTTCCCCCTTGCTGTACAGAGCTTTCAAAAGAACTGGAAAAAAAAAACAAACAAAAAAAAAGCTTTAAACACTTTCAATTCTTTTTAATCAAATGGTACTAAGGAAACCAGGACAAAGTGTGCACAGTCCAAAACTGATTTTCCTTTAATGAACAGAAAAATAAACCAGTTGAGAGTGCACCTTCAAGGAAGCAGTTTGACATTACCTAAAATGATATTGTAGAACTGAATTCCAGCTTTAGTTTGCTTACCTATACATCAACCATTTGATCATCGTCATGTCTTACAGAGGTGAAGGAACTCCAGTAGGACAAAATCAGTTTTATGCACAGGAAATGCATCCACACAGTCATGCTATTATTTAACCGTTTGGTTTTAGAGATCATTGTCCCAATGTCAAGGTGTGCTTTTGGCCAACCTGTTTTAGATGGAAAAACGGATTTCCATATGTAGAGGGTTGACCTGAAGCTCCTGAGGAGAAGATATTCATGGGGTTAAAAGTCTCCTTGTCGGGAGAAGCTAACAGCTGATGAATATATTAGCTCAACTCAACTCCAGTTCCCTCCTGACTATGCAAAGAGGATACCCAAGACGGGAATCAATTACCCCTCGTTCATATGCTGCTAAATATTCAGATCCCGTTGGTGCATCTCCTACTGTTTGGCTCCAGTTCTCTTGCAGGTTAGCAAGGAAATCAGATGCAAATCACATAGGTGATTCCTCTGCGGGAGGACAGAGCTGTGGCTGCCAAGGAGGAGGCAGGCTGCCTTTGTGTTTTTCAGAGTCACATAGCACTTAGCCACACGGTTCCCATTGACTTTCAAATGGGAAATATGTAGATGTGAGTCAGAGTTATGGAAATGTAGCCTTTCACTGTATCATTAGTTTTTTGTTTCCACATGACAGAAACTCATGATTTATTTTGAATATTTAAAGTGTGTCAGTGCAGCTTTCTTTTGGGGGGGTTGTTTTGGCGACTGACACAAGCAATCACTACAGTATTGCCAGTGCAACACTAAGAAGCAAATGCAGATGAAGAACATTGTAAAGGGCCTGTTTTGCATATCAGCTAATCTAATTGCAACATACGTAGTATCCTTATAATTATAGGGCAGGAATATAGAAGCGGCCACCTGGGTTGTGTTCCTCCCTGCTGGACAAATCAATTAGTCTGCATGCTACATCTGTACAGCAGAAATGATACCTTAATCACATGGAAGTTTTAAGCCTTTGTCAAGGCCTTAATAGTGCTCTGATATTTTTGGGTTCATTAAAACATACTATCATCTAGGCCATATACAGATATCAGCACGCTTGACCCTATCACAGTTTCCTCGCTCACACCATCCCACCAAGCATCTTTTATTGGTATCCTGGCTGCCACATATGTCTGTGGTTTAAGACTGGGCTATGTGGGACACAGTCTGCAGGGTCTTCTGTCCTCTTGTTAACACTAAAGAAAACTAGAAATTAACTCCACTGAAAGCAAGGCTACAGTCAGCATCAAACTGAGCCACAGAGATGGAGGCTGCTGTAATATCTCTTACTTTTTATCTCCTCAAAGTCTTATGCGATCCTGAACATTTAGATTTAGCAGAATCCCTCACCTGATGGTTTGATTTATCTTGCTTGAGCCTGCAAAGCAGTTGAGCTACTTAGCAATTCAGCTGAGATTACTCCTGAAAAGCACATGCTGGTGTGCCTCACTGAATCATGGCCTTAACTATAAGAACTACAGGGGCCACCACATGATCTGGCCCATGAGCTAAGAGGGACCATTTCTCCTAACTAAGTTTTCCTCAAAGGGAAATCAATATTTGCATATTTTACCAGTTGTATTAGACGTTCATTAGTTACAAGGAAGACATCATGAGTGTCTACCTATAAATGATCTACCCACAAGTACTTATCTATATGTTGTTTTACTACTGGAGCCTCTGCCTCCACGCAGAACTAGAAATTACTGGCCTCATCCTTCTCTCAATTAAGCAAACATAAATCATGAACAGTTTCACTGAAACCAGTGGAATGTCAGTGATGCAAAACGGTTGGGGAAAGGCAAGAGGGCCCTTGGATTTCATAGCTCCGTCTTTAATATGCTCAGTCCAGGAGCCTTCAGCACACAGCCCATCCCTACTCCATTCCAACAGGAGTCTGAAGCAGAATATTTACAAAAAAACAGGCTAAAAGAGCCAAAAGAAAAGGATTTTTTTTTTTTCTTGGAGCAGACCTAAATACTAATAAATGCAGCACATTACACACTCTTCCCAATATGCATCTATTAGAGACCGAAGAATGATCAGGTGCTTCATGACCAGGACAACTTGAAAACAAAGAAGTGTGCCCAATAATTTACTCCACATATCATCCAAGTTTACAGAAGCACTTGGGTTGGGATAGATATTTTTGGCAGTAACTCGATAGTGCCAAGACTCTGGGAAAAAAGCCGAGTAAAATGGTTTGCAGAAAAAACAGGCAGTTTTTAAACAATCGGAATTATTACCTGATCTGTCTGGCCAAAAGGCTTTGGACAGTCATGAAAAGAGAGTGAGATTACAGAAAAGAGATGAAATTAATACAGTTTGCTTGTCAGGAAGATCCCCTTTCTTCCCTGAAGCCTTTGCAAAAGCAACAATTTGTGATGACACTGAGCTGCCTTTTGGGGGGATCTTGTATTTCTTAGCTTCACAGGTTCCCAGATGCTTTTGTCTGGCATTAATATCTGTGATGACTGAGTCTCTTCCCCTAATAAGATATCATGGAGGTGGAAAAGAATTTCTGTCAGTGCTGCAGGAAACAAGCTTTATGTTCAGATCCTGGAAATTCAGCTCTCTCTCATCCTCCTGCAGCAACAGGGGAAGATTGAATATGTGTATGCGGGAGACTGGACAGGTAGAGAGGAAGGGGGCCTGAAAGAAATGGATGCACAGTCCATGTTCGCACATGTGCCTGAGCCTCGAGGTGTTTATCACTGCTATCACTAAAAGGCTTTTCAAAACTTCTTTCCAGAACACTTTTTCACCAGATTTTTCCACTTCACTCTATTTTTGTAGTTTCTGCTAATTCCTCTCCTAAGGATACAATAGGCAAGTTCTTCATAGGCAATTCATTTGGAAAAAGTAAAATATGGGCATGTTGGCAGCAATTTTGGTCACAGAGAACCAAAGATGCTGAAGCAAAAGGTGGGAAAGGGGAGAACCAGTTTCCAGGCTAGGAAATGCTAGAAACTTAGTCAAAGGGTTTGCAGGCACATAACCTAACTCTGTCTTTGTGTACGTTTTTTGTTATCCCAAACCGGAGAGGAAGATGAAACCAGTGTTTGCAATCTGGCATTGCAGGTGCAGTCTGAAAGTTACATCCCTGTGATCACCAACTGCTTTTCATCCCTTCTTTCAGTCTTTATCCTCCCTTTCCCTGGTGATGACAAATGGGGGCACAAAGAAATACAGAAGAACAGAGTGAAGTGCTTCTCTCTAGCAGCCACTCGAACTTCGAGAAGAACACTAAAAGAAGCAGTAAGAAAGAACAGAGGCTTTTTTCCCCCCCCACTTGCTCCTTGTTAAGTTTCACAGCTCAACAAGTGTCCTACTTTGACAGAGAAAAAGGAACAAAAATAACCACTCACTTCTCCAACTCACTAATTAACCTTTTTTTCCCCCCTTTCTTTCCCTGTCTACATTTTCCTTTAGTGCTACTTTCCCTATTATGCCTTTTGGGAGACAAAATGGTGGAAGATGAGACAAAACAGCAGAGGGATAAACTGCCAGTAATTGGCAATCTTTTCAGGAATACCATGTCCAGAGTATATGCAAAGGTGCTGCCTCTCTACTTAGCTCATTCCCTTGGCAGCAGGACAGGATAGGCAAAATCAAACCAATGTTCAGAGATTTTCAGCTGCAGATCTCAAGTTTTGGCAAGCTTCTTTATTGGTTTTTGGGTGTTTTTTTTTTTTTCCAAATGGGAAAGCAAAGGGATGGGGAATTTGAGAACATATGGTGATAGAATAATAAATTGGTAAACAGACTCCTTGCAAGCTGTGTCCTTCGTTGAACCCAAAGAAGAAATTAACAATAATATATTCACTATGATAATGATAGATACAGGACATGATTTCAGAGAGCCACTGGAAGCATCTTCAGCCTCCTTCTGTCAGAGCTGAACTGATGTACAATAGTAAAATTCACTTATAACGCATAAATCAAAACTCAGCATTGAGATTTGCCATTTTGCTGCCTGGTGGGTTCCCACTGACTCCTGTTGAGCTAAGCTTCTGGAGATCAAACAAATCATGGAAAAGACAGGTCAAAACTCATTTTTACCATCAAAATATGTCTCTTATCTGCAGATATTTCTTTCAATTCTAAATATGTATCTATAAAGATGATAATAAATACCAGAATCTCCTTGTTAACTGAGATAGTCTCCTGACCCCGAGGCCATCATCATAACCATGTTAATCTAAACCTTAGTAATCTATTGTGTGTTTAATTTAGCTAAGAACAAAAGAATGAGCACTATCCCAGCAAGTACTTGGTTACCTCCTCATCTGTATACCATGAGGGGACACATGGAAGAAGATCTGTTGCTGAACAAGTTACTTTCTTTTATTACACCAGTTGCCAGCACCCCTGAAGTTCAGAAAAATTAAAAAATGGGAAAAGTAATTAAAGCATGCTAGGTCTAATTACTTTCCTGCCTATTTCAGCAGTGTTTTGTGGGAGAGAAATCATAGTACTTCAAACCCCCATGTCTGCTTAGGAACTGCAATCCCCAAGCCTTCTGCTGAGTAGAAAGCTGGAATCCTCTCTTCTCAACTGGACAGCCTCCTGCTTTCATCAAGAAACTTGACATTTTCCATAGCCAGCTCCACATGGAACTCCTTCCACAAGATACCATTGAGAGCCAGGGGTTTGAAGAGGAAAATACAAATGAGTATTTATGTTCTCGACATATTGAGGATGTTGGGAATTGGATGCTGGTTGCTGAAGGATGCTGAGAAAATTTAAACTTAGAGGGTATATAGTCAGAAATAAACAAGATTGTTGGAAGGCAGAAGGTGGCTTTAACAATTCCTGTAACTACCTCTGGCTATTTTAGAGGTATAAAGGTTGATACAAAAAGGATCTGGAATAATAATTAAGGAAAAAAAAAAAGGAAAAAATATCTGACAAACAGTGGAAGAAAAGGGAAATTCCAAAAGGAATTAAAAAGAGAGAAAATTAATGCAAAATGTGAATAAGGTAAATAACAGTAAGCAGTAGAAGAAAAGCCTACTAGATTGGGGGTTTGGAGGTTTTTGGTTTGGGTTGGGTTTTTCTGTTGCTTTGGGTTTTTTTTTGTTTTTTTTTTTTTCCCCTAAAATAAAAAGAGATTTGAAGCCAGGAAAAGAAAAGAAAAGAAAATGATGGGAATAAGGGAAAATGAGTGTTTTGGAAGTGCTTTTTTCCCATTACTCCGGCCACATCTGGAATAGTGCATCCAGCTGGGCCCCTAACAAAACAAGGCTGTTGACAAACTTCAGGGAGTCCAGCATAGGCCACCAAGGTGGTCAGGAGGTTGGAGCACATGGTATACAAGAAAGGCTGAGAGCGCTGTGTTTGTTCAGCCTGGATATTCAGCAGGGACTTCATAGCAGCCTTACAGCACCTCTGAGCAAGTTATTAAGATGATGGAGCCAAGCAGAGGTGCATGACATGAAAGGATCCATCTGTATAAGAGGAAAAAGAAAATCTGGTATGAGATATTCAAGCCCAGATAAAAGGTGGCACTTCCATCCTTTGAGATTTTGATGGCCCACCTGGAGAAAGCCTTCAGCAATCTGGTCTGAATTCAGTGCTGACCCAGCTGTGTAGTATGAGGTTGGGCTAGAGACCTCCTGAGGTCCTTTCCAACCAGATGACACTCCAATTCTATGATAACTTCAGCAAAGACATTTTAGATAGAGTAATTTGGGAGATGGAAGGGGTAAAAGTCAGAGAGAAAAGCTGTGTTTACTGAAATACAGGGGAACCTGAGCACAAGCCAAAATATTTTAGCACTAAAATAGATTTTTGGAAAAGAAACAAAAGGTTTTGAAGACTCGAAAGACCTAGTCAGAATTATAATCTGTGGCTCTATTCTTTCTGGAGTAAAGAATAAAGTGTTAGGTGAAAAGTGGGCAAGGTTATACCCATGTTTTCTTTCTGCTTCTACCTTTTAAATGACCATGGAGGGATGCATTTTCCAGAAATTAATTCAGTGCTTTCTTGTGCCCCCTTTCCACCTTGCACAAATAATTTGGGTTTATATTTGGGTTTTGAACAAGTTAGCATACTTTGCACATAGATTTTAATGGGAATAGCTTACGTAGATGAAACCTTTTTTTGTTGTCCTCCTTCTTATAGTCAAGAGCTGAAACAAGAGCTCTTGTGTCTTCAGGCTTACTATTAGTCTTTGTTATATGTGAAATAGGTAATAAGAGAAGCTGTAAGATGTAGTTGAAATGTTTGGATGGGCTGTAACCAAAGTTTGGGCAATATTCGCATAGCACAAGCCAGAACCGCTCAAAGTGTTGCCACAATACTGTAAACACTTGTTTGGTAACAGGCAACAGCTACTGTCCTTTTTGCACCAGGATCACATTCTGATTTCTTTATCAATCTCTGCACTTGAGTCCTCATCGAGTCTCACTGATGAGAGTTCCACAGGGAACATTTGTAGATCAAGGTTCTGGGTAAGTAAAACGTGTCATTCCTGAAGGCAAAGGGGGCTCCACCTACACTAGGATTTTAGGAAACTGTAGTACGTTTAACATTTAGGGAGAAAGCATGGCTCACACATACCACAAACTGATAGCAGCTCTACAAAACAAAATTGCTATGATACTTCATTTTGCATTTCCTACTCTGTGCATTCAATGGGTTAGTGAAGTCCTGGAGTTTCATTCTTTGCAACGGAAACTCAAGTCATTACATTTGATGCCATGGCTGCTTTGCAAGACTTTCCATTACAGTAGCTTTCTATACAACTAAGAAATGAAATCAGGAACAAAAGGTGGTACTTCCCACTCTCTGCTGGACCTCCTCAGACCACTCTATGCATCCTGCTTCACCTCAGTCCTTCTTTTATCTGCCATTGGTTAGTTACAATGAATGTATTAGGAAGATTGTGTTCACACAGAGAGCTTGTGAACCTTTAAGGGGACCCATTGACTGACTTGAATACAACATCCATAAATTTGGATTCCTGAGTTCTCTGCAGCTGATTTGATCTTTTCAAGACCCACAATGCCCTGAAAATGATTTTGAGGCATATTCTTGGCTGAAGAATCATGGTGTCATACTTGTAAGCATAATATGCAATGATAAAGAACTAATCACCTTCCTCAATACTTCTAAATTTCATGTAGCTCTACAGGAGCTCAAATACTCTTCCCAAGAAAACAAGGACACCTCCTGTACATGCTAAAAAATTCCCATGCATTCACTGACAAGCTCCCAATAATGTATTGATTACGAGCAGACGGGAGCGCAGGGAACTATGGAGGGACATCCACATCCCATCACCAGTCTGTAAGTCTTTATTTGCTTTGCAGGACAGCGAGATGAAGAGTCTCGTCTAAGTGATGTGCTTTCCACTGTATTTAAGTCCATACTCCTAAGCCATTGCAGAAGTAGTTGCCATTGTGTTCTCAGGGACAAGTGATCAGAGGCTGAAGATATCAGGCAATATTTGTACAACTGAGTAGCTCTCATATTGCTTTGAAAGGAGATGCCCTAAGAAGAACTTGCCACATGAAGACATAGATTGACCTTATTTCTGATGCCTTTTAATTCAAGATCTCTCTACAAGGTAGGACCTAGGGGCTATCTGCACTTTTGAGGACTTTCCCATGTCAGTCATTTCTAGGGATGCAAGGAACTTGGAAAGGAACACAGAGCCTTCAGTGCAGTGGAGAAAACCTTTTCCTGGGATTGCTTCCACTTATACTTTATAGTTGCTGGTTATTATAGAGATTCAATTATTCTACAGGCTCCAAATCTTACCCAAATCTGGACAGTGCTGACAGGTTGCCAGAAGCCAGATAGTGGCAGAAAAATCAGGACAGGGTGTTCTGTGCTTCTAAAACATACAGGGATGATTTGCTGGAGAGACTCCATTTCAGTGCCCTATCTGACAGCCACCTTCATCTTTAACTTGTGAAGCTGAATAAAGTGGAAATGTTGCCTCCTGGGGTACATAGTCTACATGATTTGCTCAACCACCACTGAAAGCTCCAGGGCCCAAAATGTCTCATGACGGGCTGGATAGTGCATGCAGCCACAACTGCTGTTCTGCTCCACACCTTACACCAGGAAATGTTTGCTGTTACAGAATAAAAACCAGCCACAGTTAAAATCTGTGAGAAGACCAAAAGAAAAACCTCACAAGAAAAGGACACAGGGAATTAAAATTAACTCAGCTGCTTCATTTGGCATGTGAGATTCCAAAGGATCAAGAGGAATTATGAGAAAAATGCACAGGAGACATACTGTGGATTGCCGTTCATTATCAAATTAGCACCTTTTATATCATGTTTCAATCTCCCCTCAGGCTTTGCCTTGTAATACATGTGATTAGAAGTGAATTAATAATAGCAATATTGTGCCAGAGAGTCCATTTTTAGTGAGTACTTAAAAACAAAAATGGAAAAGGCACTTTTACAATCTTTTTAAAGAATACTTCATTAAGTGGAGGGAGGTATACTAGAGACACAAAACTCCATGCCCATGCAAACACAGTGCAAGCACACAATTTCCACGCCTCTGCCTTTAATTGCATCTGAAAGTCATTGTTCCCCAAACAAAAGAAGCCGTGGGGCGAGCGTTTCATATTCCATTGTGTCTTTATCAGCTTCCATCACTCAATATGAAAGAGGCACCCAAGTCAATGGTGTCAAAAGATTTGCTAGTTTCTTACTCGGGTTTAGCCTCTAAGGTATTCGTTTTCACAACTAATTTTAGCCATTCATTAATATTCCCCTGCCTCACAATATGATGCATTCACGTGGTGCTTTTTTTCTGGTGACCTTACATTCTTTAAGCAGTTTCTTTTACATCACTGTGTTGCAGAGAAGATGCCCTGCAGAAGACACAGAGTCAGACAAGTGGGTTGCTTAAAGTCTGAAGTCAATAGCTGAGCCAGTAACATTATTATTGTTATTATTATTGTTAATGTTATTACTATTATTACTATTATTATTATTTTAAAGAGTGGAAGGAGTAACTGTGTCCATTTTATTTCTATCCTCTTGTGCAGAAACGCAAGGTAAGTGCATGGCACAACATTTGAAAGAACTATCCTCATCTCTAAGAAAGGACCTTCTGGGTTGTTTTTCTGTTTTACCAAAATAAGGCAGACAAAAAGCCTTACAGAAGATAGGCTAGCAAGGGAAAGCAATACTTATCATCTCATTGCTGTTGTTTGAAATGTACTGGGGACTATAGGGAATAGTGCTTCTTCCTATAAATGAGAAAACAGAAGATATCAGACAGAACAAAGTTATGTATGAATAAATCACACATGCATGTGTGATTCGATTTCCACCATGGCTTCAAGTTAAAGGAAAATATTCATTTTCCTCTTGCTTTCAAGTTCTTTCCTTGGCCTTCATTTTTTAAGATATAAAAAGAAAGAAAGAAGAGAAATAAGTTTATGGTGTCCTGCCTGCACAAGTGTGGATACTGAGCTTAGAAAGAGAAGTGAGAAAATGAGATACACTGATACCCTTAAACATAGGTAAGTGTTTGAGAGTTTAGTAGATCTCTGGATTTAGCAGAGCTTGGTGATGAATGGAAACATTAGGATTTATGATAATCATGAAATGCACACAAAAAAGTCACAGTTAAATCCCATCTGTCCCCTTCAGCCACACAGATGACACATTTTGCTTTCAAGCAGGCTGGTGGCACTGCCCAGTATTGCCCCTCTGCCCCAGTACCTCCCCCTTGGTTTCAGCATCATTCCCCATGGGAAATCTAAGCAGAAAGAAAAAAGAGCTAATCAGGAGCAAGAGGCAGGGGCATCAGATATTCTGTGATGTGCACCAAAAGGATTACCTTCTTTCCTTTGTTTCATAGCAATAAGACATTATAACTGTTAATGAGTAAGCCAACTGATAGATCCACCTTTGTTGCTTTGGGTTCCCCTATTTGCTTTTTGATTACAAACTTCTAGGATATCACTGTGGAGCATAAATACATGACACTGCTGGTATTATCCCTTGACTTTCTAGGAAAGGTCAGTCAGAAAGAGGTGCCAGGACAGGCAAAGTGGACCTTGAAACATCTAATTAAGGCTACCTTTGCATACTGATTTCAAGGTTGACCACCTTTGCCCATTGACTCAGTATGGACCATAAGTAAGCAGCAGCAGGATATTCATCACAAAGAAAGTGTGTTCTCCTCCTACTTAGACTTCTTGTACTTGTTCTTTTTCCCAAAATGTCTTCTATTCAGAGTTGAGGCATTACCATTAGAAACTATTAAACAGAAACAATGCTTTTCAATTGCGCTTTTGCAGTGTGAAGGCAACATACATCCGGAAAGTAAAGAGCCATAAAGGATTAAAGATGGGTTTGTGCTGGCTTTTCTCCCTGCTTAGCACAGCACTTACTGTCTTTTAGATAAGGATCTCTTCTCTCCATCATCCCCAGAAATAAACTGAAGGGGCTTTTCATTTGGTCCTTCTCACTTTCCAGGCTTCTCATTGCTTGAACTAATGTTCTCCTCCCCAATCCTCGTGTTCTAAAGAGTTGAAATCTCACATAACATTCTGGTTGGAACAAAAATCCTCCTCTCTTTACTGCTGTAGCCATTCATGAACAGGAAAAAATAAATCTGTCTTCCTTTGCTTTTCTTCTTCTTTTCCAAGCTTCACTGCTTATTCTTTAATCACGCATACAGTGAACACAATTGTCAATTCCAGACTAGAGAGAACAGCTTAACACAGATTTTTTCTACATGATAGTGTTTTCGTTTCCTGAAGTCTCCTAAGTGCAAATCTATTGAATTTACCATTTTAAACACTATTCTTCATATGTGCAAATAGAAGAAGAAAGTACACATGTCCTAAATGAAAGTACATCCATACTAAATGTGCAAATGCAAACCAGATGATTACTACCATAAGTGCATAGCATGCACATAAATAAAACTGCATCTTGAAAATACATTTTAAAATAAAACAAAACAACAAAAAAAGCGTTTCCATTTTAAAGGGAATAGAGGCAAGAATACACATAAGGAAACAATGATATTGCACTGGAACCTGCTCTCACCCTGCTCTGAATCCCAAATACTTTACTGCTTTACAGGATCACCCCCATATATAGCAATGCAAGAGAAAAAAATTCTCTTTACTTGTTCATTTTCCTTCCCCAGAGCTGTGAAAAAGAGAGGCGAGGCAATATGTAAAAAAACTACAGCTCTGCTTTCCACACATGCCTTGCCAGAGCGTGGTGCTGGGTCCATAAACAACTCTGTGTTTAAGCATTTAACTAACAAAACCACAGCGATGGGTGGGCATTGCTCCTGGTTCTGCAGGCTTTCATGTGCTGGGAATGGAGGAGGAGGAGGCTGTCTCAGGGTACCACAGGACAACCACACCACTGGTACCCAACCTGGCATCATTACCACTGAAAAACTGCTTTTC
>NW_009921433.1:0-24291 GCF_000696875.1 Nestor notabilis | reverse complement strand
AAGAAAGGTCAAATAATTTGGCCCTTTCCCAGTGGCCCAAGTTGAGCACTAGAGGTTCTTTATTCCTGTTCAGGTCTCCAAACCTGAGAAACACATGAAAGGTTGCCAAAGGGGGAGCAAGAAACAGACCAATGGGAGGTGAAACTTTACAGTCTCCCAAAACACTCTGGTTTTTTCCCTTCCTCTATACACACAAGAAGCACAATAAAAAAGATAAAGACTTTGCTGGCATTACAGACAGACATGGTGTCTCATACCTACCAGTCCATTCCTCATTGCCTGTGAACCTCAGAAGCTCTGGCCCACATATGTAGGGTCTGATGATTCCCCCTTGTCTTTTATGTACAAATTCTATTGTACAATAATTCTATTATACAATAATGAGATTCCCCAGGAAGCTCACTTTAAGGAATTACTGCATTTTTTAAGCAGTTAGTCACTTGGTCTTCAAGGTCTAACAATGTGCTTTGTGACACACCATGTAAAGACTCTCAGCAAAAGCTGGAAATAGTGTCACATCCTAGCACTTGCGTGATGGGGAACAGAAACATTGAGGTTCCTATGCCAACCAGCTTTTGTAGAAACGCAATCTTCAGTCTCTCCCCACTGGTTTCGGATCCCTATCATTCTTCTCAGCCATCTTTATGTCATCTCTTCCCTGTATACTAAGCATTTTCCCCACTGTCTCCAGAAACCTGCCTCTTTCTCCCCTTACACTCACCATCTTACCACTTCTCTGCCAGCTTATGCTGCTAATAAGGAAATAAATCTTCCCAAGTTGGAGATCTCCCGCTTTGTTCCCCACTTATTGAGACACCTCTCCAACCCTCCTTTCTTTGGTCCTGTTGCCTATTGTTCTATATCTGCTCTCTTTCCTTTCCCCAATACATATGTATTAATTAACCCCTCTTCTTCCCACCCTTTCAAAACCCTTCCAGAATTCATGCTGGGAATCTGATAAGTGCTTATTTATTGCCAAGCCTGCAGACAAAGTAGAAGTGGCCTGAATGAACAGACACTGGGCAAGTCCTGGATGGCAAACCATGAGACAACTGCACGACTCATTTAGGAAAATCACTGGGGATGCTTTCTAATGAGATGAGATATATTTTATCCTGGTATAAAAATATATCCTTATAATTTCTTTAAGAAGATAGTCGAGGATCTGCCACTCCAAGATCTATCTGTCCCTGAGAAAAAAATGCTGAATATAACTAAAAATTTCAACATCATCCCACAGATTTTCAAAACACCCTGGTTTGCATTTTACATCTTTAATGTAGATGTAAATAGGCCTAAATTCTGTATACTTTAGTACTAGGGAATTAAACACTCAATTCAGAGTTTTATCTTTTTCTTTCTTTTTTTTTCTTTTTATTTTCCCCCTAAAGATTATATGCAGCACTTAAACCTTCTTGTGAGTTAATCAGACTTTTTGGTATTATTATTATTTATGTTTAACTTATCTGAAATTAGGAAGCAAACAGAAGCTGCTCTGCTGGCTCAGCAAGCTGAGGGGCTGCCGTATAGATTGGTTTGCACTCCAGGGACTGGAGTCTGATCTCCTTCCCACATAACCTATTTGGGTAGAAAAATCACAGCCACGATAATGAGTAGCATCTTTATCTCCATGTGTCAGCTCAGAGGGTGCTCTTCTGGGAGAAAATTAAATGTGACCTTCCACTGTTGATGTGACACAAACACACATATATTGCACAAGCTACTGGATCAATGGCTGTTGCTTGGAGCTCTCTGATGCGCAGTGCTCCTTAAGAAGAATACAAGCCCCAGCACTTTTCTTTGCATATCTAATATTGTATTTGAGAGATTTTGGAAGTGAACTGAGTATGACAAATATATTGGGATATATTCTGCTCAGCACAAACTGGGTGAAACCCTGCTAACTTCAGTGCTGCCTCTGGGCTTAAGATGTGATGATGATAAGCAGCATTCAGTTCCCATTTTCTACAGTAATGAAGTGTTTTGGTAACTTTACAACATCATGTGCTGCAGGACTGTGCTGCTCTACTCCTGGAACTACCATGTAATGAAAGTTCACAGACATTCCAACAACGACACTATTCAAGATAACAGTACTCATTATCTGGATAGAAATCAGATAATTCTTTTGAAGTCAACAAAAGTTTGCAGAAGCATGAAAGAGACCGTGGTCCAAATCACTTGAGATCCAGCCCCCACCTCTGCTTCTTTTCCTTTCTTTGTTCATTTCATCTCTGGATTTGTTTACTGGTTTTGACTGGGATAGAACCAATTTTCTTCATCAGAGTTTGTTTCAGATTTGTGACCAAAACAGTGTTGATAAACAGTGTTTAGTTACTGCTGAGCAGGGCTTGCAAAGATCCAAGGCCTCTTTGGCTCCTCACACCACCCCACTAGTGAGTGTGCTGGGGATGCACAAGGAGCTGGGAGGGGACACAGCTGGGATGGCCGACCTCAACTGTCCCAAGGGATATCCCAGACCTTGTGGCATCATGTTCACTATATAAAGCTGGGGGAAGAAGGAGGAAAGGAAGATGTTGGGAGTGATGATGTTTGTCTTCCCGAGTCTCCATTACATGTGATGTAGCCTGCCCTGGGGATGGCTGAACGCCTGACTGACATGGGAAGTGGTGAATTAATCCCTTGTTTTGCTTTGCTTTATTTGTGTGTGCAGCTTTTGCTTTACCTTTTAAACTGTCTTTATCTCAACCCATGAGTCTTCTCATTTTTACCCTTCAGATTCTCTTTACCACCCCATTCAGGGGGGAGTGAGGGAGCTGTGGGGGTTTAGCTGTCAGCTGGGGCTAAACCACAACAGCTTGATAGATAGAATTAGTTTTCCTGCATAAGAAGGTCCTACAGACCTACCATATTTTACAAACCTTTTCTTTGTAGCCTTAGCCCTTACGGTTCAGTACAAATACTGAACTAACCTAAGGACTCCCTTCAGTCAAAGGTAAACACCCAGTCTACTATATGGCCTTCTCTGCATGAGGCAGATCCATTCTGCAAAGAAATGGTGGCACATTTCTGTTTCCCACAAACAGGGGACAGAGACTGTAGAGAACAGTGATGGTCACTGACTTGATAGCATGTGCTCAATGAAACTCTCTTTTCCCTCATCTTTAAGAAAAGAAAAGGACACCTCTGACTCTGAAGCCTGTTTCTCATTTGCTATAGCAGACTCATAACTATGGCTATACGGCATTGTTTATCATGGATGGGTCTGTATGGATCAAAACTAAATTTCCAGGGTGTAGGAATTTGCCACTTGGTAATACTACTGATAGTGAACCTATAATTCCTGTGATGTCAGCGGAGTCATACTAGCCTTCAACTGGACTAATGGGAATGAAAACCCATCCCATGGGTAAAGATAAAAAGATATATAGTATTAAATAAAAGCAGATAGTCAGAATAACTACTTCTGCCTTGGGCAATATGTTGGGTAATAGCCTTTACTATTAGTTTTACTCATGAGAAATTCTACACAGGGAGGAGAGGTTAAATTTCATGGGGAAGAATCAATTCTTGTGACAAAGGAAAATGACAAAGATAAAGGCAATGACAAATATGGCTGAAGGTATCACAGAGAAACAATTGCTTTCCAGATTAACCACCCCCTTTTTAAATTACCAGTGGAATTCTGTTAAAAAAAAAAAAATAGGGTGCTTCTAAAATCAGTTTATGAGGCATTTTGGGTCCAAATTTGTGAGAGTCCCTTAGAAAGAGAGAAAACTCTTGTATCATTCTTCATTAATTCTTCACTTCCTTAAGTGCTTTGGGAATTATCTGTTAAAACAAGAATGCAGTGAAGGAAAACTAAAAGAATGTGTGTAAGTACATAAAGTTGGCCCCGTATCAGCACAGCCTGGAGTGCGATAAGGAAAGCTTTGTCCAAGGGGCAGGTATTTTATGATGTCACAATTACTGGTTTGATAATCAACTCTCAGGGGTTTCAAGCTGCAATGAAAGTGATCTCTTGCCAAACCAAGCACTAAGAAATAAGGCCTTGAAACTGGTGCATTCACGAGTTACCATTACCTGTAGTCATGCTCATGAACCAATGGTCTGCTAAATGTTGCAGAGCCCAACAATTTTCTGGAAGTGAATAACATGGTGTCGTAACACTGAGTTTGCCACCACCACCTCAGCTTCCCAAAAGCCCATCCATCCCCATGAAGCCAAAGCCCTTGTCCCACTCTCTCCCTGACAGAAAACAGAATGTTGCTTATCTCTGCCCTAATTGGGAAGACTGAATTGAGAAAAGATGGAAATACAAATTGGGCAGGACTGGTGCTAGGAGTAGCTCAGAGGCTCAGCTTCCAGTTCAGTAATGGTAACGAAAGGAGATAACACAGTTTTCCTTTTTCCTTACTTCTTCCTTTGCTTGGTCATAAGATCAATAGATTTGTTGTCTTGTTCTTCTTAAAACAAAAGACATCTCTGTATGATGTGAAGGTTGGGCCAAGTCAGAACACTAAGAGGGTGCTTGAGGCTGAAAAAAACCAAATCTGGTGCATAATGGCACCCAACTGTTTGTACCAAGATTTCTCCATATTATCAATGGATAAAAAGACTCATTAAATAAATGCTATGTGTTCATATCTGTGTTTTCTTCACCCTGAAACACTCAAAACCAGAAAACAACTATATTTTATTTCCAGAGTTGACCATTTTGGGAAGATTTACTTCACTTTTGTATCTATTCATGAATTCCAGTTCAACCTAAGTCCAGTAGACACTTGAATCTCTGCTGCTTTGCATTCTCTATCTCTTGTCACATATGGAGAATATAGGGATGTAGTGTGCTATCAAATTATAAGAGATTTGTATTCATTTTGTACAGATACAGAGATTAATATAAACCATGAAAAATGGCAAACAATCCAGATGATTATAAGAAAACCTGCCTTCAGTTTCATTACACCCAGATTTAGGATGTGTGGGTACCTGAGTACCTCTGATCGAGTTCTTGATCAGAGCAAAAAAAAGAAACCCAAAACAAACCCCAAAACTCTAATGGTTCTGGAAATCTAAGCTCTGCTCAGGAAATGCAGTTGTCACTGTATCAAAAACGTGCACAGGGTAAAGAAAACCACCTCTATCCACATGGGAGATTTTAAGAATGAGGTGCTGAATATCAAAATACATGTATATCGTGTATTCAGAAGTTATACAGATAAGAGGGACCACTAGCCAGACGCTTCATGTAACACAGAATGGAGTGTGTAGCTGAGTTAATTCCAGCTTGAACAAAACCATATAATAAAACACAACAAAGCACAATGTATTCCATGTCTAGAGAATCATTCTATTCCTCCTCAAGTTGTTCCCTTCATAGTAAATAATACTTAGCTTGCCTACTTTGCCTAGCTTCAGCTTCCTGACATTTCTTACTGATGCATCTTTGTTGCATATATGCAGAAGAGCCCTCTCCCAGTGAATTTCTGTTGGCTCTGCAAGTAGTCAAAATGATTACATTGGTCCTTAACTTGCACTGTGAGGAGCTAAACAATTGGAGTTTTTCCTATTGTTCACTGTGTGATCAGTTATTAAGCATTTAATCATTCTCTTATCTGTTCTCTGAATTTTCTCTAGCTTATCAACATCCTTTCTCATCACTGGTACCAAGCTAAAGAAGTATCTCAACAACTGTTAATCCATGCCAAATACTGAGGCGGTTTCACTGTGTCTACGTGAGACTCCCCTGTTCATGTACACAAGTAACAGTTCACATTACACTAAAAGCTCCTTTTTTACCTAATTATCCATCATGCCAGACAAGTGTTCTGCAGTCTCGGAGTGCCTGGATAGAGTATCCCCAATGACAAACATGCCTTGCTTTTTTTCCTCTTTGATATATGAGTTTATTTTTCACTACATTAAAGAAGAGATTGCTTTTCTCTACGTAGCTTACCAAGATACTTAGATCTCTGCCAGTATCTCTTACTCTTTCATTACTAACTCCCCCAACTTTTAGATCACCTGAAAACTATTGGTAATGGCAGTATTTTTTATCCCGGGTCACTGAAAAACATGGGCAGCAATGTAAATCTAGGAAATGTCTCATAATCTTGTAAGAAGTTAGCTGGAAAGACACATAAGGAAGTAAAAATATCCGTAATAACTTATGGAGAGACTTCACACTGTACTGGAACAATTCCGTTTATGAATAAAACTTTAGTCAGAAATAGCCCTTCTTATACAGACAGGGATTAGTTAATCTATGTTGCTGCATCCAATATACTTTATGAAGGATAAAAACCATTCTGAATTAATGTGTTGGGGTTATTAAGAGTCAGCTGACACCTGCAGATAACTAAACACAAGTAACAGGAATACTGAAACCATTATACACTTACTTATCTCACAGAGGGGTCTTTAACCTCCTAGTTTTCTCCTTACATAGTTTGATTACTAAAGCAGTTTTCTCATCACCATAAATCCTTGGCAATACTGGATGCTGTGGCAACTCTGAAACTACACCCTTTCCTGTAAAACATTTTTGTGGACTCTTTTTTTTCTTGGTTGAAATATACTCATGTCCTCTTGCAAAATATTATTTGGCAGTGCCTCTGTCTTTGTCTCTGACGCTCAGTCACTGTTTCTCAAGTAGGAAATAATATGCCTTGGAGTTATTAGTAATCGTATAGAAGTTTTTCAGGGAGTAGTTGGGGTGTGAAGAATATATACCAAGGACATCCATGTCATTCTGATGCCTTCCTACCTAGATGTTATCTATCATATCAGTCATAGAGTATTTCTAATTAGGACCATCAGCATACAGAGCCAATAACAAGAAATGACAGGGAACTAGTGGCATTCCAGAGACTTTGAAAACCTAGAATTTGACAGGGGTCCTTACAAACTGTGTCTCTGCTTCATTTTGCATATAAGAAAGAACTACAACATGTGTTCCCACCTGCCTGTCCTACATTAATGTTGAGAATATAAAGTGACCTGAATTGCTGGCAAGAACCTAATTAGCATGGCTACAGTGTGAGCAGTCCTTCCAACATGATAATTTACTAGCTAGAAATCCCTGGGCTTTGGCCAATGCAAGCTTCCAGCCAAGGAGACCTGAAACAAAAAGGAACCTAAGCCACAGGATGTTCTGACTCTTTGCACAATGAGTTTTGACAAGGAGCCTTCCTTCACCCTATTCCCCCTAAGTTAAATAGAAGGAGGAGAAAAGGGATTTGATACCTGTAGGGCTGCAGTGGTTATTTTGATTTCTATTAGTAAGCAGCTCCCTGGTGACCACAAGGTCATAGTCCCCATCAAGAGCTCCTGCACTGTCCTTTTTCAAAGACAAAAGTGGCATCTGCTTTGGATAGGTTCACTAAATTTTGGCATGTTTGCCTCAGGGAGGTTTTCTAATCTGTCTTCATCATATCTCCCAGTGTAGCTTGTAAGAAAAGATGGAGGTTTCTTGTGTCAACCTTTTCTAAACATATTTTCCTACTCTTTTCCTCTTCTCTGGATGGTTGCCCAAAAGAATATCTAACGGTAATAGTTATGAGCAAGGTTTGAAAATACATAGGCTTTATCAGCTTATTTGGGGATCATCCCATCCCTATGTTTCCCTCTGTTGCAATTTGAAGAGCTGCTCTTCTTTGCACGTGGACGAATCTGAGTCATCCTGCATGGCCCTTTTTAGAGTTATGTGATTTCTGTGGCTTTAGTACATCAGTTGCTCCAACCGATCTGAAGTTAAAGAAAACTTTGAGACTTCGGGAGTCTTTCTCCACCTCCCCGAACCTATTTCTCCCAACACCCTCACTCAGAAAGGCAGAAAGCAGAGTGGTACTTTACCAAACAGTTAAGATAACTCTATGCTTTGATATTGTTCTTCACATAGTCCTTTTGTAAAACCAATGAGGACAAATTAAGGCAACAAAGGGACTTGCTTTCATCTAGAAATGCAGATAATTTCTCTATTTGGACTCCAACTAGTCTGCTTCATTTGGCATTTTCTGTCTCCACCCCAGTTTTCATGCAATGAAAACACTGAGCCATTGCTGATAAAACAAGTTGGAAAGTTAACTGTCTTGTTACCATCCATCAACATATGAGGAGACTATATCTAAACTGATTTAATGCTGTAGATACATAACACTCTGCTAATATTGGATCTGAGCTAGTTTTGAAACATTATTTCTCTTTTAAGACGATACTTGAGACGAGAAAGTGGAAAATTCACTAAAGGCCAGTAACATGGGGTGATTTTGTACCCAGGTCTCTTTCCCCTTTTTTCCCCTCTTAATGTCCTTTTTTTTCCCCTTTCCTAAAAGACAGAATCATAGAATCATAAAATAATAAAATAGTTTGTGTTGGAAGGGACTTTAAAGCCCCTCCAGTTGCAACCCCCTGCCACGGGCAGGGACACCTTCCACTAGAGCGGGTTGCTCCAAGCCCCTGTGTCCAACCTGGCCTTGAACACTGCCAGGGATGGGGCAGCCACAGCTTCTCTGGGCACCCTGTAAAAAAAATTTTTTAGTTTAAAACCATTACCACTTGTCCCATTGCTACAGGCCCTATTAAAATGTCTATCCCCATCTTTCTTATAAACCCACTTGAAAGGCCACAATAAGATTCCCATGGAGCCTTCCCTTCTCCAGGCTGAACAACCCCAACTCTGAGATTATCAATCTCTGATGAACACGGGATCTGCGGAGAGAAAATATACAAGTATTGTCAGAATGTCCCAGGATTCAGCTCCTTTGGTGTAATACAGAATTTAGCTAGTTTTCAAATCTGACATCTGGGACAATGCACGGAACACTGCGAGCTCCTGATAGATAAATGGCTAATCATTTCCAAGTGGAAGTAACAAATCTCTATCTCATACAGAACATTGGATTTGTAATTGAGAAGATCTGGCAAATTTAGAAAGGATTTTGTGCATGTGTTTGAAGAAACTGACATTTTTACAATCTGGCCTGCAATCGTCTTCTAGGATAGCATTGAGAGGATCAAAGTAAACATATGTAGGAACCTAATAAAACTAAATGCCCAAAAGACAGGTCAACCAGCTTTCTACTTCCCAGCTTGACTGCAAATATGATTCCCATTCAATAATTTTGTATCAAGAATGATGGGCTGAATCTCTGTAGCCTAAAATGAGTGCTGCCAGGACACTGCAGTGATTTATTAAAGGAAGATAGAATGAGAGACAGAGCTGCCAGGACACCAAAATGATTTGGCAAAGAGGAAACAACTAGGAAGTTATTAGAAATCTTTTCCTATGGGCAGATAAATTAAGACAAAAATTGCAAGCAGCTTCTCCTGGGTCAGAAAACAGAGCTGCAAACAGGTCCCCTCCTTCAACCTGCTTACTAAGGTCAAACTGTGTCTTTAATGACTACATACAGCTGTATGCAGTTTAATCAGCACATTCAGAACTGCTTTATATTTCTCTTTCAAATTTCAGGTACACCTGGTGCTGAAGCACAAGGAACTGGAAAAGGAGGGCTGGGAATCATGTTCTTTAATGATGCAGCAGGGAAGAGATGTCTACAACGACCAAGAAACACTGACAGAAAAGGGATCAGCTAACTTGCCCTGTGAGACACGATCTGCAGGCTGGGGGTTGTTCAGCTCCCTCCCAAGCTGTCTAGCACATATGCTGTAAAAGCAAGTGTCAGCTAATGGAGCGTGCCCTCATGCTCAAGGAGAGAGCAAAGTGCATCATGGTGCGTGTCCCTGTGGAATCAGGCTCTGGACAGTCAGAGACCAACTGGTCCAGACAGGCTGTGCTGAGACTGTCCATCAGGTGTTAACTTTCAATATCAATCTGTCATTGCTCCTTCATTTTCCCTTAAAGGTGGCCCTTTTGGTTGAGGGTTGTCACTCCAAAATGAAATTTTCTTGGGTGTTCTCACTTATTAGAAGATGATGTCTATTCTCCTCTTGAGTAGACAGCATCAAAGTTGATCACAATCAAATTTATCACCTGTATTATAGACAGAATGATAACCTCACAGAGAATGAATCAACTTGGTAACAGATATCTTAAAAAGCATTTCTCCAAGAAATTAGCCTGAAATCTACACCAAAGGTTAAAATCAGAGATGAATTACATTAAACTTCCCTTGTCATCCCAGCTGTGAGAAACAGAATCATAGAATAGTTAAGGTTGGAAAGAACCTTAAGATCATCTAGTTCCCCCCCCCCTGCCATGGGCAGGGACACCTCACAGTAGACCATGTTGCCCAAGACTCCATCCAACCTGGCCTTGAACACTGCCAGGGATGGAGCATTCACCACTTCTCTGGGTAACCTGTTTCAGGACCTCAGCACCCTCACAGTAAAGAACTTCTTTATATCTAACCTGAACTTCCCCTCTTTAAGTTTTAACCCATTCCCCCTTCTCCTGTCATTACAATCTTGCTGTGAGTTACCTAGTGAGATAGGAATTATGGGACCTGGTCAAACTCCACCATGCAAAAGTCTAACAAGCAAAAGCATCATTTGTGGCAATTTTCCTGAAGTTCCGGGATGACTCCCATGAAACCCCACAGGTGAAATGATCTAATAGAAATGACAAACTGCTTTGGAAATGAAAAAACCCACATGTCACACCACGCATGGCTAGAAAATAGGACCCAAAATGCATCACCTCCTCCTGCTCTGACAGAGAAATGGTTAATTACCATATTTGGTGAAAAATGTATTTAAAAGCTTAAAATTGGGGGTTTCATTATATTTGGTATGTGCTTCTGGCAGAGCTTCATGAAATGATCAACAATTATCTTTCTCATCCACCAAGTGCTCAGGGATCACACAAGGACAGGGAATTGGAATATGAAGTCTGCTGTGCCAAAAACACAAAATGTGTTTTTTCTTTTGTAGCTTTCTTCATTCCCCCCCCGCCATTTTCCATGCACATCATTCAGATTAAAGTATTTCTTTTTCAGCAGAGCTACTTTTCCACTTATCTGGAAGCAATCAACTCCACAAAACCTTTTCAACGTCAAACTCGCTACAGGAAGGCGCAAGTTTGTCAGGACACAGTGGAGTTTCATTGTAAACCAAGAACAAATTAACGCATTCCCATTTAACTTCAGCACTTGATTAACCCAAAATGAATAAAAGAATGCTGTTCATTGACATGCAAAACTGTCTTTGTTATATTGCTACTCATAAAACTTCATATGCAATGGCACAACTGTGCCAAAATGTTCAGACAACAAAAACCAGCTTAATTTCCGAGATTTACACATGTTCCTGAAAGACTGAGATATTTCATGCCTACAACCAAACTTTAATTAGAGCTAAAATTATAATACAATGCATCCCATCAAAGTAGGCATGCTATTTATACTGCATATTTAACTCTTTGGTCGTCGGGTGCTCTGTACATAGAGATCACTAACATCCTATTTAGCTAAGAAATTCATCGCTCGGTGCTTAAAACACAGCTGGAGGGAGAAGCACAATATGCCACGCTGTAAATACCACTGGAGAGATGTGTAGCTCATGAACGGTGCTTTCATGACTACAACTTGCACGCTTATCTATTTACATTCTGATTATTTCTCTTTGAGATACTCAGCCTATTTGTGAAGGACAAACAGTAGAAAGCCTGTTGCTGCAAACATGTGGATGCATTTAATGGGGAAATCCATTACTTAAAGGAAGGGCTGGGATTTCTGGGGGACTATACACAAGCCTAAACATTTGGCACTTATATAAAAGGCTCAGCAGAGCAGTTATTTGCTGAATATTGTAAAGAAATGTTTGGAGTCTTTGCTTGAGGTCTGAGAGTTACCTAAATTCACCACATAACATGCACAGTTACAGTTAACAACAGGGGATCACACCAGTATTTGGTGTTACAGCCTGACCATCACAACTGAAGCACAACTCTCCCTACTATCACCACCCAAAACTAGACTTCTGAGACGAAGGGCAACATAATGGAAAGGTTCCCTACCACTACACAGTGAGTAGTCTCAACAAGCACAGAGAGAAAGTCGGTGCTTGCCACTCAGGAATTCAGCTTTGTCCAGGTTTTATTGAAGACTCCTCAGGTAGATGGAACAGGTGACTTCTGTGCTTGAAGTCTGTCTGCCACCAATTACCCTCTTTCAAAGCAATTTGCTCAGGTCCTTTATGTTTAGGTAGGATGAATCTGTGCAGAAAGCATGGCAAAGAATGTTGCACGCGATGCAGAGGTGACACAGAGCACTATAATGAGGGAACTATAGCAAATATTTTGACCTGAGGGTTCTGTGGAGCGAACTTTCACTAGCCATGTTAGATATGTTATTACCACTGTTTAGGTTTAAGGATGTCAAGATTATGCCTGTTGGTGCTAGTCGGATAATGATGATGGGATGCTTTGGAAGCAAACCTTTATCTTCCCTTTTTAAAGACAGAAAAATCCAATGGCAATTCCAAAAAGCAGAAATTAGATTATGTGAGTGCCCCAAGAGCAGTTTTCGAAGGTCACAGTCATTGTTAGTGGAGAGTGGGAGTAACAGCAAGGAGAAAACTGAAATATCCAGTATCTGTGATGGGAAAACAAATATCAGTTTATAGACAACAGAGGCATGGGGCATGATCCCAATCTATAGAAGGCTTCCTTTCAAAGATGGACGTATGTCTACTTGCAGATATCCACTAAAAGCTCGCACATTAATTACAAAAGGAAAAAGATAAGAGTTCAATTCATTTAGTTCTTTTGTTCCAGGTATTTCATGGCTGTCAGTCTGAAATTCTGAAAGAGGCCCACATTGAAGATATCCCTATAAACAGGATAACTTGGGACTTAGGGGAAAAAAAAAGGGAAAATAAAGAAAAGGTATATTTTCCCCACATATGGTTCTAACAGATGTGGTTTTAAATTACCATTGGGACATAATAATGTTTTTTGAATAGACTGAATGTTAAATAGTTGGCTCCTCCTATGTGACAGACATCAGCGTGCAGTGGTGTAAGCAGAAAACTCCCCATTTGTGCCTTTAGCTGGCATGTACTTCATTTTCAGCCCACGCTGGTCAGTATGATTTAATACCTTGGCCTGATGTCCCTCTCACCAACAAGAGAAAGGATAAAACAGGATTAAAGAAATAAAACAAGACAAAACCAGGCAACATTGCCCCCCCCCCAGCAGACAATGCCAGGCTGCCTGCATTGTTCCTTACACAGCTCCTGCAGCCCTGCAATGGCAACTCACTGGAGAGGACAGCTGAGGAAGAAAACATTAAATTATTCAAAGCCACTAACATCAAGTCTGATGTAGGTATAAAAATAGTTACAAAACACCACTCTGCATGTTTTCATTAGAGGAACTTTGACTTACTTGGAAACATTGAGAAAACCCCAAACCTATCACCCTCCCAGCCTCGTACACACAATTAGTCTGGCAGTGGAGATGACATCCATTTCCAAACCAGCCTCCACATTTCATGGTCGTTTCATGTTTCTGCACTGGGGCAGCCAGCACAGTTCCACAGCAGGAGTGACAAAGTCTGATGCAGAGCCCATTAAAACCAAAGGAGCTTTTGAATTAACAGTAATGATCCTTGGATGTGGCCCTGGTTTAGGTTAAAGTGTTCCGGTGATGTGGGGATTGAAGCAAGATTTGGTGTGACTGGCTTTTGTTGTCTCCAAAAACCTTTGTTTCTGGGAATGTCCACTTCCAAACAGTCCGAGTGCCTACTTTAGAAAGAGGCCTTCATGAAATATTCAAGGCAACATGATGCGAGGTGAGGTACCATATAGCCTGAGTAAAGTTAACTCACAGGATTTGCATTTGAAGAGAGGGGAGGAGAGAGAAATAAGCAGGAGTATTCGCAGATGAAGAATATGTGTGTCCAACACACACATATTTGATCAGGAGCTTTGCTGGTGCTGGGGGTGGGGAAAGTATAGAATTTTTGGCCTTCCATGCTCTGAAAGAGGGAAAAAAAAACCCAAAGAAAAAGAAAAACAATCAAAGCATCTTCACTGCACAGAGCACAACACAGCACTGGCTGCAGCAATCCAGCTTGAGCACTGAAAGAGCTGGCACAGGTCCCTCCATTCCCAGTATTCCTCCATTTGCTCACCCCAATGCTGCATCTCCCACCTTTCTTCCCTCATATCTGTTTCTGCTATCCCCTTCTTTCCTGTTACCATCTTCTCAACTAGAACTTTGCTGTCTGATAATCTCAGAAGACATAAAAAGCCAAAATAAAAAAGCAAAATAAATAAATGCATAAAATTCAACAAAATATTAATTATGCAGAAGCCATAAAACAATACAAAACTAAGTGATGCAGGTGTACAACAACGGTGCTCCCTGGAGCCCATGATCAGCAGTGTTTGGTACAAAGAGCCACAAAACAATTGATATTTTAAAGCATATGAGGGGTATGCAGGGATGTAAGCAATGGTTTTTAGCTTCTATATGAGTCATTTGTGCATCCTTTCAGTTCCAAGTAATATTGTGAGCAGCAGCAGCAATAATAAGCTGTTAAAACCCAAGCCCTAAAGCAACCTCTATTCAGGGAGACCCAAATGCCTACCAGTAAACAGGGCTTTCAGTGACAGACAGGTGCCTTTGTCTGCTCACACCTTGCGAGATAAAAGCAAACCCAGGGGAGTATCAGAAGTTTCCAAATCCTAGACATCTTTGCAGGGCATCACTAATACAACATGGATTTTAGGAAGGCAATGACTGAAACTGAGGAGACAGAGATGGAGGGGAAACATGTCAGACTTTTTGAAGATGGTTGTTAAGCTGTCCCGTGGTTCAGGATTCAGTGCTCCAGGTGGATGGAGAGGGGCATAATCTGCTGTTTGAGGGAAGAGCAAATGCTCACTAGAAAGAAGCCTAAGAAAAAAGACTCAGTTAGATGCTGTCAATAAGAAGCAAAAACATTTGAGCCACAGACAACTTCGCAGTCAGATGTCACAAGACAGCCAGGCTGGTTGTTGTTGCTTGATATTAAGTGTATTTTGTTGGTTGTATTTTTGTTCAGATTATCCCCAGGACAAGAATAAAAGTCAAAGTGAGAGCCTTATTCATTGCTGGGCTTTCTGATTCCCTCCCAAAGCCTCCAATCATTACACCACAACCTACTCTCACAGTGATGAGTAACTAGCTGGGTGATAAAAACATCAGATGAAATTCAGTATCAATAAAAGCAAAGTAATGCATAAAAGGGAAAACCAATTCTAACAACGCATACACAGTGTGGGCTCTAAATTAACTGTTACCACACAGGAAGGTGGCTGGGGAATCACAATGGGATGCCCTCTACAAATACTGGGTCTCTGCTCGTGCCAGTCAAACATGAAGGGAGTATCTTGGGATGTGCCAGGAAAAAAAATTGACAGCAAAAGGAGAAAAATACAACAGGACGATGATATAGAAGCTGATGCATTCCTATCTTAATGCCACATGCATTTTTGACACCTCTAAAATATATAGTAGAATTAACAAAGAGAGAAAAGGGTTGTAAATATTCTTGGGAACATGGGAAGACTTTTGCAGGAAAGATGAAGTAGAGTGGGGATTTTCAGCTTGGAAAAGAACAACAAAAAGAGGGAGGAACATGTCTATAACTCTCAAAGTAAGAGTCACCTAATGAAATTACCAAACTGAGTTTAAAGCAGATAAAAAAGGAATGCTTTTCCATGCACTGTATGATTTTAAATTTGGAAACTTTCTGTTCTGGACATCACAAGTATACACTGGATTCAAAAAGAATCCAGAACTTTCTTAGAGGACAACTGCTTCAGTGCCTACTGAGCAGAATGGTCCAAAAGACTCTCCTGAAGATAGAAGAATGTAATGAAAAGGTACACTTTGTATTTTAATATGAATAAAATTAGGCTTCGTATAAGCACAATAAAACTGCTGTAAACAGTTGGCAACCCAGGAAAACATCTCCTGGATAATGAGACTAGCATAAAAACTCACCTCCATAAAGTGGTTTGTACCGCCTTCTTTCTCCCTTCTCCTTGGCATATGCTCCCACCACATTGACTCAATGTAAGTCAATAACTCAGAAGAAAAAAAAAGCAAAATCCCTAGCAAAAGACAGAGCCATTTTTCTCCTCTGTTGATTAATTAAATAATCAGACATATCTGAAGGAATGGAAGGACAGAAGCTGAGGAGAGGGGACATTGCAAAGGAATGAGAGGTAGAGTGCAAGACCCTTCTCCTTCATGGCAATGGGTCCTGAGGTTGGCTCTGATGTGAAACTCCAGCCTTAGCAGCCAGCTGTGATGATGATAAAAAAGGGAAAAAGCTGATCAGATACAAAATACACTCATGTGCTCACTCAGTTTTAGGGTTTTCCTCCCCCCTCACCTTGTTTTTTTGGCTGCGATGTTATCACAGTTATCAGTTGCTGTTACAAGAGAATGTTGTTATACTAAACCAGAATCCTTCTGTCAGAAGGACCATGAACCCGAAAGGTGGGAATTTGTGTGACTGCCGTTTCAAAGCAACATCTTCAGAGATCTCTTTGGTTTTCATCCCATTCTATAAATCCTGCCGTGTTGTATCACTCCGATGCGGCTGTGAGGGACTCTCATTAATCGTATTCACTTTTGCTTCCAGGAAGCTGGAGATTTCATCATCTGCTAACATATGCTGAAACGCACGTGCCAGTTTTATAATAAATTTCCCAATATATAAAAATATCTCTAAAACACACAAATGTAAAATTAGTTTGTAACAAAAACTCCAGTTATCTGTTTATTAGGGAAAGGCAGAGTCGGTAGTGCTGTCAATGATGGGAAGAGCGAGGCAGCTTTAATAATACAACAGCATTTGCAGTTTCTCATAACTATACTAAGCAAATTGTTTGAGCTGAAAATTTCCATGCCAGCTGTCTGCCTCAGGCTGAAGTTTTTTGGAGAAAATCAGTCAAAACAGTTCAGCAGATTCTGAGAACAAGGCTAGGGAAAAAATATGTTGTTTTACCCATGTTCAGAAAATGCCTTTAGCCTTCTCTCTAAAATCTCCTCTGGGATCTTTAGAAGAAGGACTTGAAATTTGCCTGGGAAAGAACTGGTTTTCTTTGCATGAATTTTGTGTGAATCTGCATGAATTTGGCCAAGCTTACAGATCTTTGATTAAAACACTGTTGCTACATTCTTGTGGGTGCATTTGTACACACATGCTAGCTTCCATCACTTAAATTTCTACCTGTGTGGGACTAAACAAGATGCTTTGTGCTGTGGGGTGTGCCAGTCTGCATCCAAGTATCAGAACTGCAATCAGAGATACTCTCTGGTGCTCAGCATGATCCCCAGTCCGAAGGAGATGAATGCGGTTGGGATGCAAGACCGGAAAAGCAGGGATTAGAAGGATGAAAATGGGATTGCAGAATAGAGATGGAAGAGGTAGGAGATGAGGAGAGGACCAGACTGAGTGGAATGGACCAGGAGGGATCTGTTTACAGAAGCAGAGTACTCTGTTAAACCAAGCAATGACACATACAAATACCAAAATGATGCAATGAGACAAAGCTTTTGCAAGACTTAAAAGAAAATAATTCCAAAAAAGATTAGACTAACAGACCAGTAATAAGATTTAAATGTGTATATCAGAGACCCAGAATTTAACAATGAATGTTGCCTTCATCAAGTGCCCTATCTGCCTTCGTTACGATGTAGTCATTCACAAGACTGTCTTTTATCCAAGCCAGCCTGGAGATGAAACAGTAAGAAGAAGGAGTAGAAAATGAGGTTTATGATCCGTGTCTCACCCGTTGCAGAGCTGGGAGGTTTGTAGTGACTAAGCAGAGGGCTGAGGAATGAGAACAAATGTGTTTCAGATTAAGCAGCTGAACGATGCCCCAACACTGTGGGCAATGTTGGGCAAGTCACTTCAACCCAGCATTTCATAACTGTGCCAAAGCTAAGTGTGTTGCAACCTCTGGATGATTGTCTTGATAGCTCAGAGTCTGATGTGTCAAACGCCCACAACAGCAATTAAAGGTCGTGTGAACTTCTCTTTGCTTTAGCACTGTAAGTAACCCCCGATCTCAGCTCTGTCTGCAGGAACACATCTTGAGATCAGCTCTTGAGATTGTTCTCTGCTTTCTAACACAAAAATTCATGCCAACACCAAAAAGCTGATCACACCTTAAACTCAGCTGCACGGAGGGCAAATTCCTAGAAATAGCAGCATTTACTTGTTCCTGGCTCACGGGATACACCAAGCCCAACCAGCCACTACTGTGTGTATCAACAAGCAGGAAGCAAATTCCAGTGTCTCTCACGCTCCATCATTTTTTCCAACCACTTCTAACAGTTCCTTCTGAAGGCTTTTTGACTGAGCAAACTTTCTTTTCCTATTCTTGTGTTACATAGGTGGGGATGAAATGGTTTTCAGCATCCAAAGACTCAGAGGTAGATCAAAAGGAATTAGCAGAATATTGAAAACTATTCCAGCACAAAATTTGGGTGTTTGGTTCATTTAGAAGTTTGGGCTATTTAAGTCCAGCAGACCAGTGGAATAAATGTCTTATGACTTGGTGGGCTCCAGGACTTTGTTTTTTCATGTGGACTGGTAGTATTTGTAGTCACTTGTGCTCAGGAATTGAATCCTGTCTTCTCTTTTCCTCCATAGAGCACAATAAAGAAGACCAAGATTCATTTTATGCACAGACCCAGTATTTCCCAGAAAGCACAGACCTAGACTGAAAGTTTTAAGCAGTCTTAAGATTTTCAATGCATTTACTGGAGTTTGAGGAGGAGAGGACAAAACCTGTGAGCCCCTATTGCATCCATAACACAGGGTTGAATTAACACTGAAATAAGTTTTAACCCTTCTGTTTTCTAACCTTCGATTGTTTAACTGATCAACCTCCAGGATACTTTGAAGACACGTGAGCAGGCAAGAGATACAGCTTCTACTCGCTGTTCGAAGAGAAAGCTGCACCAAATAATCGCTATAGCCTAAATCAATGGGCAGAGAGACATCTCCTGCTTTCACGTTTGCTGTTGCTGCCTGGGTAGCACATCTGCCACCGGTGCCTTATGGTAGGTATGATGTCGAAGCAGGATTCTGGACTGCAGTGGTTTTTCTAGTCTGTAGCAAATGCTTCTTCACTAAAGCCTGAGGAGATAGAGTGAAATCTAATTGAATCATCCCCGTTTAAACGGACTGATAAAAGGGGTTCAGCAAGCTCCTCTACCTAAATCGACCGCGAGCAAGTTCTCTTTCCTTCTTCTTCTTCCTTCTCTTCCCTAACCTCGCTTTTTAAAGAAACAAGATGTGCCATATCCTAGAAAGCAAGTCTTAATTTGAATTGGAAACTTAACTGCTAGCCCTATTCCATTTCATAGTGTATTTTCCTCTTCCTGCCTGCCAACACACTGGAAGGAAGTAGATATCTGTGTCTGCTGCTTTCACGGGCATCTTTACATTGGAAAGATTGTCTCTGCTGATATCCAGCAGGACAGTATGTGACGAAGTTTGAATCCCCCTACAGCACAAACAGCTTAGTTCACAGCAGTCTGGTATAAAGGCATAAGAGGTTTAGTGAGTAAGGCTCAAGCTTTCCAGAAACTTGAACTTTCTGTAAGAAGTGTTTGTCAATCCACATAGCCAAGGAAACGCGCTTTCCTATTCAGATTGCAACTCTGACTTTAAAGATGCTCCAGGAAAAGTGATTCAGGACATCTGGTTAAAAAAAAAAACCCTCCAAAAACATGTTTCTAGGAAAATTATTTGACTATCAGTGCAGCAAAACAGTGAAATGGCACAGAGGACTGTAACTCATACATTTATCCCTGAGTACCAATGTAAATCCTATAGCCACACTGCAGCACCACTCCTCAAGCTATGCTGGTATAGTTAAGATATAAAATTTCTCCATCATTCTGTCTCCTTTTAATCTACAGCAAAGAAATATATCTATGTTTATATTTTTAAAACTATTTATTTACAAGATTTTTTTCTCTGAAACACATTGGTCAAGGATCCATGAATACCCAGTTCAGTGGCATGTAATGCACATTACTCTGTCAGCATGCCCAGCAATGCTAATGTCAGCTCAAAGCAGAAAGAGAGTATTTTAGCTTTTAGTTACAACAAAGTATGCTGATAGACCTTATAACAGGCCAGATAACAGCCAGTTTTTAAATGTGAATTGACATTGATTTACAGACTTTCATTTCTTTGAATCATATCTGAGAGTTTCAAGATGCTTCACTTTTTGATATTACAATTACACATTTCTTAAACATAGAAGAGATTGCTTTATGAAAGAAAAAAATGAAGTCTCAAGTGCCTACAGAGCTAAGATTAAAAGAGAAAATGATGTTAAAGAAGATACCAAACGAGCAAGTTTTTGTTTGTTCATCTTAATTCTTCTTCCCCTCCCTCCCCATAAATGTTTAAAACTGCCTTGATTTGAAATCCTAATAAGAAATCACATATGTTGTGCAACATTCCTGCAGCCAGATCTCTCCCATCATGGTATAACTGCACTATTTGTAACTTTTGATCTGGAAACATCAAGTTACGTAAGATCATGCTTCTGCTCCTTGCAAGGATGTGATTCTGTCAGAGAATGAACCAGTGAAGCGGGAACTCAAACAGAACTGGAAATGACTTTCCCAGGGAAAAAAAGGTAGTTTTGCTTCAGCTTCTGAGCTATTCTGAAGTGCAAGAACTCAATGTTTTGTTCTGCTGAGCAGAGAAATGGTAAACTACCAGGTTAAAAATAATCAGAGCGCGCTCTTAATTGGAATAATGTACATGTTGTAGAGGGAATGAAATAACACTTTAGTTATTGTGCACACCAGGAAACCAATCAAATGGAATAAAAGCAAAAAAAAAAAATAAAAATCCTCACTTTGTAAAACAAAAGAGAACAACACTTTTCCCTTGACAGTTTGCTCACCCAAACAAAAGGAAAGCATCTAATTTAAATGAGTCAAGGAAAATAATTAAGCTACAAGGACTTCAAGAAAACACAGTCTTCTCAGGGCAAATCTCCCTCCTTCCCCGGACCCACTGAAACCAGAGCCATGTCTCCCTTCTTCCACCCGTGTAGTAAAATAAATTGCTGCGGGGGATATCTCCCTCCCTCCCCAGCTACAACCAAACGAGTAGCTTTATTCTCTTCTTTCAGTAATTTTTCCCTATCCCTTGAAGTCAGAGAAGGCAAATTCTCCCCAGAAAAGCCTTTCTAAACCAGGACCCCTTGCTAACAAAAGAGGAAACTACAAAGTTAACTTGTGCACCTCCTTTTGCCTTTTCCCCCTTCCCCTGCCAATGACCATCCTGAGAACCTCTTTCCACACCAAAGACCCTCTTTCTCCACCAAAGCATGACATTTTCTCTTCAGATCACAGACATAAATGACAGATAAATTGAAAGTCTCTTCTTGTAAAGATGTGCACATACAGACGCACATATGTACACGAAGGGAAGTGAAGCACAGAGGCAGGAGTCCCTGCAGGGATATAGCACATTTCAGTCCAGTGGCAGCAATCCCCAGTTTTGCTTATTTTTTTGGGGGGGGAAATCAGGAAAAAACTGAAGCAGGTTGTCTGCAAAGGCACCTCTTCTCCTTTTCCTACCCCTGCTGGGGGCATAGCCCCCTTCTCAGCATGGTCCAGTACAGAGCATCTCAGGGGGATGCATAACTCAGGTAACATTTTCCCATGCCTGGCCGCACACCACGACCTCATGCTCCCTTCCTCATCCCCAAACCTGCTGGAAACCTGCACAGACCCTCATTTTCCTTGCCCATGCGCTGACTTAGGAGTCACATTCTGAAGGGATCCTGGCAGCACAGAACCCTCAGGGCCACAAAACAGCCCGCACCGGCACGGACTGATCCAGCAGCGTGACACAGGCTGGGAGCTGGGAATTTAGCAGGGAAGGGCAGCTTGCAGTGGCCAGAAAGCAGCAAATTCCTACAGCCTTGTCAGACAGGCAGAAGCAAGCGAGCTGCTTTTGAAGGCTCATCTCACAGCAAACCAGTGCAAGAGAGATGCATCTTCCTGCCCATATGCCCCCCACCACACACAACCCTCTCCTAAATATCTATGTATTTGTACACAGTCCTTGTTTTTTCCACCAAAGCCTATAAAAGTGCTACAGGCTGAGACACTAAGTGGGAGGTGCCTGGATGTGAAGAGGCCAATGAAATAAATTAAACACAAATCCCTGTCTCAGCCCCAGCTTTCCCCAGCAAACCAGATGTTGGGGTTTGTGATGGACCATACCCTGCCCGAGTTGGACTCAGCGTGTGGCTGGCATAGTACATAGGCGGTAAACCTTGGGTATTGCAGGCACATATGGTGCACATGTTGGGAGCAGAGCACTTTCCATAGGAGGGGAGGGGCCACCCTACTAGTAAGCAGTTTTATTAGGGTCAGTGAAGCAGAGAGAAATCGGGTTGGGATAGGCTGGGATCTGCTGAGTTCCCCTGCCCAACTCCCATGCCCCAAAGCAGGGAGCAGCAGAGTGACAACCCGCCAGGGCTACAGCACTAGTTTACCTATCAGAAGTGCACGGGCAACTTCCAGCTTCAAAGCTTTGCTCTCATTTTCTCATTTGATGAGCCCCTTCCCTCAAAAAGGACTTTTATGGGGAAAACAATTAAAAAGTGAAAGAAATGCAGCTATAAACTCGAGACTTCTGTGCAGAAAGTTAAGGAGGAAGATGGGGTGGAGGCAGAGAGATGATCAGATTCAGGGGTTTGGTGTTTGGGGTTTTTGTTTTAATCATAAAGAACCAAACTTTCCTGGAAGAGCCATGAGCAAACGTGTTCAAGATGCAGAAAGGTCTTGTCTATCTAGTCAGTAGGTATTTCTCTAGCTCTGTTTTGGCTGCAAGAAAAACGTATTTCAGACTGTGGATCCCGTAAGACTGTGGCATAAATATGGCTTTGGGGTTGGGTTTTTTTTTCCATATCGTGCTTACACGGCTGTAACCACTGCACATTTCTAAGCATGGCCATGGTAAGGAAGAGTAAATACACGCTGCCTCGTGAATACTTTAAGGGGTTTCTAATTATTATTTTGTAAAGGTCTGGCATTCCTCAACTACTACTTAATTCAAAGCAAAATATTTCAGATATTCTCGACCAATAATGTACATATACATATTCAAATCAAAACAACTACCAAGAAATAAATGCCCTTTGCTAGCAGCCTGTTTTTACGTTCAACAGCCCCAAATTTGTATTTGGAAATGCAAATTGCTGAGAATAAGAGCAGGAGTCTGAACCACTGCATTTCTCCCAGGCACTCCAGCATCTTTCCTCCAACGCCACACTATTTGGGGGGAGCTTTTAACACTGGCAGGGCACGGCTGGAAGCAGGGCTTTAACATTTAATGCCTAAGAAACCCAATTGCCACTCAAGTTGCAGCCAAGCGCATTTTTCCTTATGTTCCCTCGGAGGCAAACCCACCCTCTCGTGTGGAAAATGGGAGACCCCTTCCCCACATCCCCATCCCTATCGCAGATCCAAATGTAAACATACACACACACACTCCCACCACGCACCACCCTGCAGCAGGACATGGGGACGGGGTGGCGGGGGGGGTGTCAGACAGAGCAAAAGGAGCTTTGTGCATATGAGGAATACCGAGGCACTTCTTGGTTTATTATTATTATTATTTCCTTTTTTCTCCCCCCCTCCTCCTTGCTTTTACTATTACATAAATAACACCGATTGATCTTAAAGCTGCATCCTTGCTCCAGTGCCACCGAATCTGCACTGCTGCCTTTCCCCCTTCACAACCTGGCGTGCGGAGGGAAGGATTTGGATGGGAGAAGCCACCCCAAACATTCCCCGGAGCAAGGTCTTGTCAGTCTGAAGGGTGCCTGGTCCCCACCGCCCCAGGCAGGAGCCTCTAGCAGCATCTTTGCCTCTTTTTTGCTGCAAACTGTGTTGCGGAGGGAGCAGCAGGGGCTGGGATGCGAGGGGAGGAAAGCAAAGGGATGGTGGGGAGGGAAAACCCAGGGATTCAGGGAGCTTCTCCCCAGCCCGTGTGCCTGTCTGTTTGGTGGGAAGAGGGAAAGGGGGAAGGGAAAACTGAAGGGAGGCGATCAAACAAATGCACTTTTTCAGAGCAAAAAAGCAAAGCTTACCATGTCTGCAGGCTTCCCCACACTGAAATGCCACTTATGTGTCCAGCGATCCCAAAGTGGGCAACTACAGGCAGGCAGCGGAGCTCATCTCAGCTCGGCGATGCACCGCGGCCACCCCCAGCAATAAAAACCCAAATGAAATTAAAAATAATAATAATAAAAAATTAAAAGGACCGGGTCCAGCTTCTTTCCTGGCAGGAATCGTCCCTGGTAGGACTG
>NW_009921432.1:1092-1317 GCF_000696875.1 Nestor notabilis | reverse complement strand
TGGTGGCTTGCCCCACCTCTGCCCCAGGGCACTGTGGGAGAGGTTGTGGGTGGGGCCTTGGTATGTCAGACACAGCCTTTCATGATGGAGCTGATTCAGATCTGGGTTTTCACCAGGATTAGTTTTCTGTTGTTTTTTTGTGTTTTGTTGCCTCAGTGCTTTGTTGGGGTTTTTTCTTGGTTTTTTTCTTTCTTTCCTTTTTTTTCCCCTCCAGCTTTATCAAGA
>NW_009921432.1:387-743 GCF_000696875.1 Nestor notabilis | reverse complement strand
TGGGTTAGAAATGGTCAAATATGGCTAAAAATGGTCAAAACCAGCTTAGAAAAGGCCGAAGATGGGTTAGAAATGGTCAAATACGGCTAAAAATGGCCCAAACCGGCTTAGAAATGGCCAAAGATGGGTTAGAAATGGTCAAATATGGCAAAAAAAGGCCAAAACCTGGTTAGAAACGGCCAAAGATGGGTTAGAAATGGTCAAATATGGCTAAACATGGCTAAAAGTTGGGTTAGAAACAGCCAAAGATGGGTTAGAAATGGTCAAAGATGGCTGCAAAATGGCCAAAGTTGGGTTAGAAATGGCCGAATATAGGTTAGAAATGGTCAAATATGGCTAAAAATGGGGGAAACATT
>NW_009921432.1:0-342 GCF_000696875.1 Nestor notabilis | reverse complement strand
AAAAGGGCGAAAACTTGGGTTAGAAACGGCTGAAGATGGGTTAGAAATGGTCAAATATGGCTAAAAAATGGCCAAAAGTTGGGTTAGAAATGGCTGAAGATGGGTTAGAAATGGTCAGATATGGATAGAAATGGCCAAAACTGGCTAAAACCAGGTTAGAAATGGCTAAAAAGGCCAAGAACGAGTAAGAAATGGCCAGAAACAGCTAAAAGTGGGTTAGAAACGGGCAAACGACGAGAGCTGCAGAAACCTTAAACGTCAAGAGCACAAAATGTCTCCAAAGGCCGAAATTAAACTTCTTCAACCATGCCAGCTCGAGGCTGTGCTGAGACCGTCACTTGG
>NW_009921431.1:13181-26542 GCF_000696875.1 Nestor notabilis | reverse complement strand
CCTCCCAAAGTATACAGATGGTGACCACGCTAAGAACACAAGCCAGACCAGTAGAAAGTAGAATCATGATCAATGATTCTGTTGTATTACAAGTCATTACCATGAGGTACAGTGGAACAAAAACCTTAGCCCAGGCACCAAAGCTGACGAACATTAAACCAGCAAATACTGGCTGCAAGTAAGGTACAACATGCTGAAACTCTGAGACCAAGCTCAACAACTCTGAGAGCAAACAAATCAACATTGTGACGAGTGACTATTAATCCAAAACAATGAATGTTTATCACAAATATGATTAGACACACTCTGATCAGATCTGTCATTATCTCAACCCTTCGAGCCCCACAGGGGGTGCCAAAAAGAACTGTTGTGGCTTAAGCCCAGCCGGTTACTCAGAACCACACAGCTGCTTGCTCACTTCCCCTCTTCTTCCCCGCCCCCACTCCTGGAGGGATGAAGAGGAGAATAGAAAGAATGTAAATCCCACAGATTGAGATAAGAACAGTCCAGTAACTAAGGTATAATACAAAACCACTACTTCTACCACCAATAATAATAATGATAAGGGAAGTAACAAGGGGAGAGACAATATAAAACTAAAAGGGGAAAAGGAAAAGAAAACAATAAACACAAATGATGCACAATACAATCCTCACCACCCGACAACTGATACCCAGCCCGACCCAAGAAGCGATCCAGGCCTTCCGGATGACTCCCCCCAGTTTATATACTGGGTATGACGTGCTGTGGTCTGGATTATACCCGTTTGGCTAGTTTGGGTCAGGTGTCCTGTCTCTGCTTCCTCCCAGCTTCCTGTGCCCCTCCTCACTGGCAGAGCATGAGACTGAAAAGTCCTTGATCGAAGTAAGCATTATTTAGCAACAACTAAAAAAATCAGTATGTTATCAGCATTGTTTTCAGGCTGAAAGTCGAAAGCACTGCACCAGCTACTGAGAAGGAGAAGAATAACTGTACAGCCATACCCAGGACACCAAGCCTTTTTCTGCAGTACATTTCTGCGACATTCATAGCTCTCTTCACATCCTGATATCAAGATATCCTTTGGAAAAAAGTAAACTGTCTTTTTCGAAAGTAAGAAATTCAACCCAATCAAGGACTAAACCCATAAGCACCTAAAGGTCTTCAAAAAATGCTGCAAGTATTTATCAGTGAATATTTTTAATTTTCTACCAGATTTGCTCTGAATGTATATCTGCTTCTACCTCATGAGAAGAGAAAATAAAAATATAAATTAGGCTAGCTGCTTATGGCAAATGCATGTTCTAGAAGTTTTATATTCAAAATTATTTGGTTTTAGCAATTATTTACCGTAAAGAATTTTTCCCACCAATTATTCGCTTTTGTCGACGGTGTAGTAACCTCAATCCACAAACAGAAGCAAGAGAATCTAAACCAGAAGGGGAGACACAGACAGCATTAAACTCAAAAGGAAAAGTAGCCTGTCTTTAATGAGAGTTAACTAAAAAGCAACCACGAAGGCTGAAGTTATTCTGTGTTTCAGAGGAGTTTTTAAGAATCAAATTTTACGTGGGAAATATACACTGAATTCTCTGAGAATTTCTCTTAGATATTCTTTGTAGCTGAGTTGGTTTTTTTTACTGTGATCACATAGCAGTTTACACATTTGTGCTCTGCTTCTCAAGTGTAGGATTTTTTATAGAGTTCTTTACTTCACATCATACCACATAGGTCTCAGTCCTCGGCTGAAGATAACATGCAAAGTTTAAAGTAACTGCCTAGGTTTTTGCATTTTCATGTCCCACGTACAACTTAAGAAACATGGCTGCTGTAAACTATGGCAGACAAGTACCCTGTATCATTTGAATGGTCTTTATGATTCCTTTGTTCTGCTGGCACAGAGATAAGATCACAGAGTGTAAGCAGAGAGTACTTTTGTTTCTTTAATTCTTTTGATATAATTGTTTGGTCTGTGAGGTGGGATTGTTTACATCTGTCCCTTCCTACCATGACAAGTTTCCATCCTAACCTGTTCGTCAGCCACTCACAATGGGGCTTCACCTTTATTGCTGTTCCCTTGGGCCTTCTTGCTTAGGTGGTCACAGATCACTCCTGCGTCCTCACTGTGGCGGCAGTTGTGTGTCCCAATGTTTTCCTTAATGCAGTCTGCCAAGGATCTCTCATTTCCTGTACATTTCACATTATCCACATGGATTGGGCCTTTGCCTTCCCCAAAATATGCCATTGTCCTTGCTCTAGCCGGACCTCTGGAAATATATCATATTTTTTATTAAACATTTTGAGGCATTATTCTACATTTTACTCAACCGAAATATTTCAGTGAGTAGTGAAAGACATGGAAATTTTATTCCAAGTCCTGTCACTGATTCACTTGGTGATGACTTTTGTTCTCGTTGTCTCTGTTACTCTGGTATGTATAAGTGCAACAAAATTGCTGCAGTTCATTAATGTTTAAAAAGTGCTTTTATGTATCCAGTTAGAGGCACAATGCAAAGTATTTTCATTGTAACAGCATTACAAATATTTATAAACCAAAATATGTGAAAGCTGCTTTTTCATAATCTTTGTAATCTGCATATAAAATCAGCATCTGTGAATGCTAAACATCATTTCTTCTTTTCTGATTCCATCGGAAAGATGGGCCAGGTAAATACAGTATACTTGCAGTGTGGTAGGAGCTCTGATTTATAGAGTTGATAGTTACTAATATATTGTGTTCTAATGCCATTTTTTAAGTGCACCCCACAAGTGAGTTCTAAAACTGTAATGTGATTGGAGAAAGACTGAACCCAGTTCATTCTCAGCACACACTTTTTCCTGGGAGGAATCCAGTACTTAGTGCTTGTGTAGCATTTTTGTACACAGGCCTTAAGGCACTCTACCAAGAAGGTCAGTATATTAATCCTGTGCTTGTAAAAGGCTAAGTATCAAACCTAAGTATTTAAATGTCAGACTTAGGACATTTTATTAGGGTATGAAGTCCTGATCCATTTAACTTTTATGTAGTGCCCTGCAGCTTCAGCAATGACCACAGTGTCAGTTGTGTGAATGTCTTCTTTTGACTCATGAACTTTTTCCCCCGATTAAGGAGTGGATGAACAAACACAATAAAAAACCAACATGGATTGTGCATATAAACATCTCATTTGGTAACTTTTGTGATAATTAGTTAGGATAATGCTCCTTAATATATAAATGTTTTGTTGTATATGGTTTAAGAGCCAGAAAGAATTGAGTGGGAGACCACCCAACTGGCTATACAGAGAAGTGGGGAAGGAAGCCACAGCCACCTCTAGGTGTGTCTGAACTACCAAATTTACCTATCAGTTAAGAGCAATTTACTGTTATTTTATAGTGATAAAAATATACAGAATTCTAGATAACTGAAATGTTGCACTATAATCACAGGTTTCCATTTTAAAGGATAATTTACAATTGCATATTGTAAAGGACAGTAACTTCTCTGTATACAGAAGGGTATGTACATGAAATGCTGGAGTAGAGAAATAATTTAAGAATTAAAATGTTTTTAGGCAAGAAAATTTCTCTCCCTTTACACCCCTTTGTGTTGAGGAAGCTAGGTGAGGATGGCATAAAGAGTTTATGTCCCTTCATCAGCTAGGGATTCTCTGTTGGGGAGCAATTTTGATTTGTCATAACATTTTCAAAGCTTTGTCATACTAGAAGTGTGGCTGGATCAAACTCGAACAATCCAGCTGTCACCTGTCCATATCCATATAACTGAAAAACAAAAGTAATACCGACAAGCTTCCTCCTTTTTCAAACTTGCACGTGGAAAGCCTTGCCTGTTTGGATTTTTTTACTGCCTACTGGAGGTTAGGATGGCAGGTTTTCTAAGTGGGAATGTTGGTATGATGTGAATTGTAAAAAGCCAAGAAAGAGAAGCATGTAAAACATTTGACAGAGTTGATATGACAAGATCAACTTGTCTGTGTGTGTGCATGTGCATTCTTATAAGCCTGTTCTGATTGAACGGGGTGCAATATTACTGGGACACTTAATTTGCTAAAATGCAAGAGCAAACTCATCTTTTGCTCTTTACTAGTTCTATCAAAATACTTCTATATGTTAAACCCAATCACATAGTAGATAGTACTTCAGAAAAGGTTTGTTCTCTTAATGTTTACCTTGCTACAAATATACTTGTATTAGGATACTATTAATTATTTTTATATTTTCATGACTGGTTTTAGCCAATTAGTAGAGCTGTTTACAAATGTTCTTCATACTTTGTTGTTCTAATATTAGTCATGGATTGGACAAACTGGCTTAATGAGACATCTTTAAAGCTAGTATTGCTTTGAACCGTGTGATTTTGCCATCTCAGGGATTGTCTTACTTCAGTCTCAGAAAGAACACTAGTCAATGCCTGAGACTGTTCCAAAGCAGGATTATGTAAACTAAAAGTGCAGATAAGCATTGACGACAAGAATATATGCAGGAAAAACTCAGTCCATTTTCTCAGTGTTTACTTTTGTCTTACGCAAGTCTTCCTTTTTAAGGCAGTCTTTTGTCCCATTTGTAATCCCAAAGGTGCAATTTCTGCCCCGCCAAGGAATGTAAATCCTCGGTAGGAAAGACTTGAGAATGAAACATAGCATTGTAAAGGGAGTTGGATAACACTGTTTAGTTCTGTGATCAGTCTTCATGAAAACTGATGTCTATTTAAGTATTAGGTGCTTTTCAAATTCCTCCCAGGAAAAAGGTCATAATGTGTTTATTTCTAAAGAAACAACATTCGTCCACACTCAAGCTCAGGTGCATGAATCCAGAAGCCTGAGCTTTGTTTTGCAACAGTCAAGTCACCATTGAATATAATTTGAACTTGAGCAAAAAGGTCTGTGCATGAACTCCAAGGCCCAGAAGCAACTCTAGCTCCTAAGTGCGTATAACTGCATAGTCGGGTTTGTGGAATGTAACTATCTAGACACAGGGTCACCGAGATGTAGCATTTCCAACAAGCCCTCCCAGTTTCTGGAACGTGATTTTAGATTTCTAAAATGTGTCTATCCCTAGTCATTCAGGGAACACATGCTCTGTCGTAGCCTATAATCTTAATCCCCCATTTTGAGAATCATTGAGAATCCCACCACTGTCCTTGCAGTGATTTAAAAACACAAAGTGTGTTTAATCGTCTGAGGGAGACATGTAAAAAGCCAAAGAGGCTGAGAATGAAGCAGACTAAATGAATGATTCAGTGGAACATGTAAGGTCAAATTTTGTAATTTTGAAGCCATAGTCTACTACTACTTATAAACATGCTTTACTAAACAAATACCAGGCAATTTTAAAAAGGCCTATATTATGCGTTCAGTCATAATTTGAGGATATTTGGTTGCACAAACTTTATGTTGTGAGATACAGCAAACAGATAACATAATTTGTATTTCTTAAGCTCAGATTTCTTCACAGACTCAAGAGAAGACATTTCACTGGTTTCCTGTTGTGTTCCACTAGTGCTCTGGATGTTTTTCATCTCATATTAGTTCTGCTGTTTATATGTCTGCCTTATAGTTGTTGCATCTTTACTGGTCTTAGGTATCCAGAAAAAGATTGCTTATGAGTGATGTGACCCTGATTAAACAACTTAATTCAAAAGTGACACATATGCTGTGGTGTCACATGTGTCACTTTTGGTGGTGTTTTCTTCCTGTCAGGTCTTCTCCTATATTGAATGAAGCTTGTTCAAATTACTGTCATGAAGGCCAAAGCCATAGTCTTTCATATAATATATTACCAAATCTCCAAACTACACAGTGTCAGGCCAGATCAGTAATTGAAGGGAAAAAACCTTGGAATGAGGAATTCAGTAGCTAGTGTGCCTACATCTGAATCTGCAGACAGCATATCCGTACCTTTTGACAGTGGACACTCACCCATTGCTGTATTTAATTAAAACATTTAACAGTTATGTTAGAACCCATAAGATTTCAAAGTTGTCATTAAGGTTCAAAAAATACAAATGCAAAAAATAATATGCAAAATTATATCTTTCAATGAAAAGGGATCAGGAGCTTTTTGAACAAATGCAACCATTACCCCTGAAATTTTAGCCAAACTCCAGACAATTTCAGTGAACCAAGTTTAGGTTCTGAATATTTGTATTTTCTCTGCTAATGTAATGAAAAAAGCATTTTAAATTTCCCAAGGTTTTTCTATGTTTCTGTTACATCAACTCTCTAAAGCACTAGAATTTAGGTTTTTTAAGTTTTATTTCATTGACTGAAGATGTCACTAATGGAACACAGAGCTGTCATACAAAATTAGAAACAAATCAGACAATCTACGTAGGTCACAGAATATTTGATCATCTGTGCTACTCTAGGTGTTAATATTAATTTCCCCAATTTTTGCGAATTAGAAATTTCACTCTTAACTTCTAAAAACTGTTTAGAAATCTGAAAAGAGAAGATGAAAGAAGTAAATTAAGACATTTCAAATGGCAAAGAGCACAGAGCAGGTCCACTAAGTCACATCATCTTCTCAGATACATTAGTGCAACTAAGTGTAAAAAAATTAATTGGTGTAATATGCCTATATCATATAGACATGTAGCACCGTAAGTGACATATAAAATTTTATTTACTCCATAGCTTAATAATTTGGAATATTTACCTTCTAAAAGACTATGTAATAACTGTCATTAACTTGCACTTCAGTTGCCAGACTGTGATGTGCCTTTGGATATTAAAATTCTTTTTCCCGGTTATGCTAGTTAATGAATACTTCTTTTGCAGACATATCCTTACATCTTCTTATCTGACTAGTATAAATACACTTTTCTAGAAGAATGCCAAACAGGCAAGTTTTTAAAGGCTTATGTTGGGGATATTTGTTTGCAGAAATTAACCTTTTTAGATAGAGAAAATGGATAACTTGAGAAACAGCTTAATGAGCTTACTTGTAGCCAAGCTGTCGACAGACCACAGCTGCATCCTTATCAGACCATCCATCATCACAAATCGTGCCCCACTGGCTGTTGATAAAAATCTCTACACGTCCTTCCTTCTTATTCTCACCATCCATCAACCTGATGGGGGGACCTGGAAAAATTACTGCTGTCAACTTGGAACAACAAAAGCAAGAACTAGTACTGTAAGTAATTTTCATCATGTTCAGTGTACAGGATCAAACGATGTTTATGTTTGACAAGTCTAATACCAGGTGTAACAGTAATCATATTTTTTCTGGCTGGCAGAAGAAAGCAGTTTGTACAAATTGCAAGACAAATACAAAATAATGCTCTATTTTGAACTTCATAGTTCGTCTGGTTCCTTTGTTCTGTACAAATAGGTGACATGGCTCAGAATTTGACCACCATGGGCACAGAACAATTCTCCCACTAAAGGCAGCAAACACCCATTATATCTGTGATCTGATGCCTGTATGAACTGGACAGGCTTTCCTTGCAGGAACTTTATGGGTGAATTTAACTGTATCTCAGTTCATAAATGCATTCTCAAACTGGTTGCCACCACTTGCCTTAACACCTATCTCAGTAAAAAAGGCATTGTGTTGAACTGAAGTTATTACTTACCATCACACATGCTGTTCTACAGCATCTTTTGCATGATAGCATCATGTTCTACAGCATGTTATTCTAGCCTAATACGTGATTATTTGTCTATCAGTTGAAATTGATTGCTTATTCAGATATGTTCATGATACAAAATTCCACTAATGTGGATTAGTCAGACATTTGTTCAGTGCTTGGCCTGTAGTGAAATTTTGAATCATTGGGCAAAGTATAAACTGGATTCTCTCTTGCTTTAAAATTCCTTCACAGCAGGCAAGCAATGCAAGTAGCCTTAAAACAAACAGCTATGAATTCCTTTGAGGCCTTTTTATAATATTTAAGTGAGAATCACCTTCTAAATCTTCTAATATGTCATACTTTATAATCCTTAGTACACTAATGAGGGTTTCTTTTCAGAATAATTGGAAAGACTGTTCCTCATTCTTCTAACCTGTTTCTAATCTTTTCTAAATCAGTCAGGATGAGAAATTACTTAACTATGATTTTAAATAAAGCGGTATTTTGAGACATTTGCATTTGCTATTTAATTCAGATTAATATAGGGTATGAGTAACTTTTGTATACCAAACCTTATTCTGGATCAGAGGTAGTTAAATCTGGCCTAATTAATTAATTAAAAAGGGAAAGATTTGAAAACAAAATTAAAGTCTCTTTGCTTTAAATGTTATTTAAAGCATGTTGTTTATACTGGAGTTCATACTGTCAGGATATTTACATGAATTAACTTCAACAACTTTGTTTAGCTACATTGTTATGATCTTACATACTAAACAAGTGTTGTAGATATTGTAGTGTGTTCTATTTCACTTTTCCTTAATGTCTGTATTTCCTCAGGTCATCCCTAGATGGCTTTTTCAAATGCTGGGAAGTAAACGGTAACAATAGTCTTTGTCCACTTTCCAATTGGAAGTCTTGTAGGAAATGTTAGATATACTGTCTTCATTTTGTTGAAATTATGTGTTACTCTGGAACAAGATGATTACCCAGCTAGAGGCATATAAACTTATGATCATGAAATTAATAAAACTTTCTGGTAATGGGGGATGTGTGTGAGAATGTTAACATGTGGATGCATTTAACTTAACCAGACCTCCTTCAGATAAGGTTATCCTTTTTAGGAATTTGAGCAAAGCAGCACAGATGGTTTGCGTTTGTAAAGACAACAGTCGTTATTCAAATTCCTGTTATATTTGGTCTGAGAAAATTCTGTCTACCAAATATGATTTGACATCATCTACACATAACGGAACTGTACCGCAACATAAAACATTCATTGGATTGTGACAGGTCAAAAGGTTATAAAGAAAAAGACTATAAAGAGGGGAAAACCAGAAAAGTACATGCAGAAGTGCTGATTGTTGTTACAACAGGTGGCAATGTCTTGCAGTGAATCCATGTAGTTTGCAGGATAGACCTTCAGTCTGTAATTTCCAGAGAACTTCAGGCACCCAGGCATACAAATCTATTGCATTTCAATAGAAGCTGTGGCTCTAACTCCACTAGTTATTCTGAATTCAACATCGACTAAAATGTACTCGGATAAACTGAAGAATATCAGCAATGATTTTGTAAAAGGCTACCTGCTGACAAGCTACAAACTTTGCAGGTAGTAAATTTTAAAAAAGAAACTTCTTAGAATTTCCTGTAATTTGTACTGTGCATATCTGATAGCCAGAATCCTTGTTTAATTATTGCATGTGGATTTGGGAATCTTTGCCCTTCGTTTGCAGATATTTTGTTCTACAATACCACTATATAATTAGCCCATTCACCCAAGCACAATATAAATGATAGGCAGTACTCAAACAGAAATAATTTCATGCTTCTCACCCTTCCTTCTTGCTCTGAATTTACCCTTTCTCCATACCTCTTTTTTTGGATTACTTAAATGTAAGGCAGATATACTACTGATGTATATTCTTCAGTGCTAGTGTATGTCTCCAACTTTTGATAGCATGAGAGAGTTATTTGGTACTTGAAGAGTGCTGAGTCAAATGAGGTGTACCATTCAGAAGTGCCGAATAGGTCTAAAATCTAGTAAATACTGAAATCTCTGGAACCTGACTTTGTTGGCTTGCAAATTTGTGTTCATCTTCAATGTTCTGGCTGTCTATGGTCCTTTAAACAAAGCTTGATTACTTCCTTCAGGAGAAAAGTGAGCTTTTTTTACCTTCCGTTCTTTACACATGTCTGCCAAATATTAACTTTGAGTATTCTTAAGTGTACTATACTTTGCTCAGGTCTGCACCCCCCACAATACCTATGCTGTGACTTTAACAAAGAGGCGCCTTACCGAGTGTGAGCTTATGGTTGTCATTATCTGGATAGCAAATAAGTCTGATGTCCTCCTGATGGTTGCAGTCATGTTTTCCCCACTCTCTCCATGAGCATTGCAGGAGGTTTGTCTCCTTCCCTGAGCAGCTGACATCATCTAACCAGATGGGCCCAGAACTTTCTTCTGAGTAGCGCTCTGGGACACTTCTTCCATACCTGCTTAACATAGGTAACGTTTTGGTCCACAGTGACCGGACAACAAGTCATACTTAAGCACTAGAAAGAAAATAAATTATTTCTGAAGAAATAAAGGTTTCTCAAGTAGTACCAGTAAACAGTGTTAACTGTGACAGAATAGGTTCAGTCAGCATTAAATTCTGTGAGAGCACCATGCTGCTGCTTCAGTGTTGCTTTTTTTAAGAAATTACCATTACATTAATACAAATTTGAGATCGTAATACCTTTGATTAAGGCCTTTCAACCAAGCATATGGCTGACTCACTGACTTTTCAGACTTAAAGCATGTTCTTAGTATTAAATATACATTTGAATGCCACAGTCTGAGAAAAATGAGACAAAATTCTTCTTTTGAATGTGAGCTGTTACAATCTGAAGGCAAGACAACAATCATCTAGCAGGAGTATATCTTTGTAGCCACAGCCAGTAGGAAAAGTAGTGAAGAATGAATGCATGAAACTCTAACAGGATTTTTTCTAAAATATGCTTTTCGATACATAGCAGTGTTCCATGGCCAGACTGTGGGGTTTTCTGTGCTAGTTCCAGAAGGAGTTACACCTTGAAAATGTCCGTGATTTGTAATTGCTGTTCAACAAGCAAAGATTTTTGAGAATCAAGTTTTTACAGGCAAAATAGAACAAATCAGTTTTTCTCTGTAACATATACATTGATCTCAGCCAAAAAGATGATTGGAAGGAGATCAGTGAATAAAGGCTGCTGAATCAGAGCCTCAGTTGAACCTTTTTCTTCTACCTAAACTGAGGCCATAAATGTCTCTTTGAGGCTGAGGGAAGCAGGCTTTAAGGGATTTTGAATCAGTAGTTTCTATGAAGCACTTAGCTAACGTTAAGGAAACAGACTCTTGTATAATGTAGGGTTCACCTAAATGTTTGTCATCATTGTCAAGTCAGAGTCATATATCTAGTATCAAGTAATCTTACTTAAATCCCAGCTGCCGGCAAACCACTTGTGTATTCAGCTCTGTCCACCCATCATCGCAGATTGTGCCCCACTGTCCAGTATAATAGACCTCCAGGCGTCCCTCATGACTGCCTTTCCCACTTGCTAGTCTTAATGCACCATCTGTGTCATTAACAATTAGGGAAAAACAAAAACAAAACTCAGTTTTTCTTGGGTCTAGTTATTTTTCTAAACCAAAGTTAATAACATTGTGTTTACTGCATTGGATCAGAATATTAGACTACTACATCTAGTGCTGATCACTAGGTGTCATTTAATGACAAGATGAATGACATGCCATAAAGCCAGTCACCTGTGAAGTATTGCATAATGCAGTTGCTCAATTGCAAGAGATACGAGATACTGATTCTCCTAACATTACATGCCAAGTCCACAGGAATGGGCTTTCATGATGTGATTTTGCTTTGTACACACCTTATCTTTTTCTTTGTATATTCTGTTATTTCCTGTTGCTTTTATGCTGAAATACTAACGGCCGTTGGCAGATGTGATACACAGTTAAGGCATGCCTCACAGAGTAAGTGGCAGTTAGTGTATTACTGAGGAACCAAGGCTTTATGTTGATAATGAGGGGTTTTGTACTGTAAAATATCAGTAGCCAGAATTTCCATAGTTGATTCGTTTTGATACTGCCAGCACACTTGATTACTGTGGGAGTCTATACCTCTGCAAACTTTTAAAATTCTCTTTCCAGAGCTGTGAACTCTGCATTTGTCACTGTTTTCCTGTGTGATTATTGGTAATTGAAGTACCTGTGAGAGGTGTGCAGGAAACGCCAGCGTCTTCTTTGTGGCCACAGTTGTGTTCTCGCCAGGCGTTTTTAGGACACTGCTCTATGGATAGTTCATTTCCTGTGCACTGAACTTCATCCAGCAACAGGGGGCCTGAGCCTTCTCCAAAGTAAGCCTGGCTCCATGCCTTGGCAACACCCCTGTCAAAATGTAACAAACGGTCAAGAACAAGAAAGCTGAAGAGCTGGGACTCAGCAGAAAGAGCTAAAATGTTACAAATCCCACTTGTAAAATAGCAACGGGGCTGCCTGAATACTGTATTTCAGGGAACTTGACACTGTCATACCACCTGGCAGTGTTTGCAACAAGAACAGAAAGCAGAGCAGTGGCCAGCCTTGTGTGTGTTACACAATTTATGTCAGCATAGAGGATTTTGCACACAAAACCCTGTGTAAATTGAAAATGCTCCATTGTTTCAGCATTACAGAAATTACACAGTGTTTAAGACTTGATGATCTATCAGGATATTTCCATGGGATACCATGTCTTTCATTTACATGTGTAAATGTTTTTTCACATGGTTTGTTTTCTTTCCACTCAAGTTTCTCTGTTCACATACCCAGACTAGTTTTTATAGAAGTATTCTCAGTATCTGTTGTCTTTTTCAACTTGTAAGATTGAAATGTCTACCTATTTTTTTTTTACTATAGTGAATTACCTATCTAAAGGGTTAGTTTAATTAACATACGGTGTGAGTACATGGCTCTGTACTAACTCATTTCCTTTAAAGAGAGTTTTCCACTACCAGCCGTATATTGTCTTGTAACACCTAACAGGAATGGTGTGTTCAGCTTATATTGAAAGCATGACAGGTATTGACTATTTTGTTTTGAGGTGCGATCATTCAAACTCTTTAACTGGCTTTTGCAGCTGTATGTCAGAGTAGTACACTGCTGTCAATTATTTTGTTTTAACTGTAAATTGGAGGTGTTCAAGTTTTTAAGGCACTGACTCATTAATCCATGTATGGATTTAGATAGATGTGAATTTCATTTCTAGTGCTTTGTGTAAATATGTAACAATTTCTATTCTCGCTCTTCTTTTTTCTTTTTTTTTTAAAGGAAAACAGTACTAAATTTACAGTTAGCAATCATGCAAATTCTTGATAAAGAGTAAACGGGTATGGTAAAAATAACAGAAATAAGAACCTTATGAAAATTAAATTAGGATCAGAAAAAAGTTCTATAAAAAGGAAGGTTGTGGAAATTTATGGTAGAAACTGTACAGATGATGATAGTGTTCAGTAAATAAAAGCACACAAGAAAGGTAGATAAAATAATCTGTGCTTTGTATTTTCTTTTTTTTTAATCAATTTGGGTTTAATATTTTCAAGCTCTTATGCTTAATCTTGAAAATGTACTGTTATTTTTCAGACTCTTCCTTTGATAATCAGATGCCCTCTTCAAATGATAGAGAACTTGGAAAACACCAGACAGGAGGTCATCTTAATCAGTGGAGAGAAGCGTTACAGTCTCCAATTGCTTCAGAGAAGCAGGTAAGCAAACCAAAATGTCCTCCAA
>NW_009921431.1:4632-13150 GCF_000696875.1 Nestor notabilis | reverse complement strand
AGGAATTATTTTAGCTAAACATGTAGCTTCAGTCTGAAGTTAGTACTTTATTCTTGAGAGATTTTTCGTGAGATAATACCTTTTCTTCCGAATTATCTTCCTAATTCCAAATAACATACTAAAATATCTTGCACTGATTTTTTTTCATTCATCAATGTCAAGAAGGATTTTAAAAAAATTGGAATTTATTAAAAAAAGAGAAGGGTGTGGGAAGCTACTTACTGAGATGCTTTATTTTTACAATTTGTAGCACATTTCCAGATGGATTAACAGTATGTAAGTATAGATTAGTTTTATTGCTTCATAACTGGTCTATTGCCACTGTTGGCAAAATTTCACTTCACATAGTGAGCATGTTTGTCAAGACATGTTGATTACTTGAGAAATTCTGTAAATGTCTATACATATTTCAAAAAAACTTTGCACCATCTTAATACAATTTATTTACTCAGAAAAATGAATCAAACTAGAAGCTTCTCAGAACAGCAATTTATGAACATTAAATAGAAGCAATCAGATGGTTTAGTATAATAAGTAAGGAGGCAGGTTAAAAGCATGACATTTGTCATTAGTATACAGAAATATAAGGCATAGCTTAGTAAATCACCAAACTTATTAATAGTGGCCCAATTCAGGAGCAGAAAAAGGCTGTAAGATAATTAGACTTTCTGTTTGGTATTCCCAATTGAAAATATACAGGAATATAGAAATATAGTATAAAATAAACCAGGGGAAAATGAAAATCTGGTGTCAGAGGAGTATGTAGATTCCCAGGAGATGTAGGAGCTTTTGGAGTAGTGCACTGTTCTCATCCTTTTTAAGCTAATTTGGTTGGCATCAGCAGTCCAAGGCCTCAGTGGCACATTACAAAACAAGTACACTCTAGGGGCCACCATCTAATGCCACAAAACTTTCTACCTTCAGTGCCACTTCTTTTAATTCATCATAATCCCAGCAGCATTGAACAGGAGAGTTCTTTTCCAGTCTCCTTTGCACTTACCTGCTTTGTTCTCCTCCAGTCTGTCTCAGATATAATTCCCTTCTCCTCCTTACGATACATCTTAGTATCTTCTTGGCGTCTTGCTCCTAGTTCTTTCCTTCTTCAACCCATATAGTCTTTCATCCCAGTTGTCCCCATCTCATTCCTCTCTGACACAGCAGTTCTCCTCTTTGCCTCCCACTTCTAAAGCATCTTTCCTCAAATATTGAATACCTACCTTCTGTGTGGTATCAAAATCGTCCCCAGAGGGTGACCTTTTTTTGCTCCCCAGAGAGGAACAAGAAAGTCCTGTTCAGCTGCTGTGACTCTATCATGGACCATGCTTAGTCAGACAGAAACACTGATTAAGTTTTAACTGTCAAAAATTCAAATAGATCTCTACTCAGTATATGCAAAGTGACATATACTTCAGAGACTTGTGACTTAAACAAATCTTGAGAAATTCTCACAGGCATGCCAAAAAACATATCCTTTCTGTCAAAGCAGTGCTCTTACTCCAAAGCAAGGAGGCTGTTAGACTTTTGAGTAGAATGCATGTAAGGATTTTAATAATCAAAGGAACTTGCTTTTTTTACCTACAGTTTTGGATTGAAACTTTACTGAAATTGTAGTGCGTTTTCACTAAAAAGCTAGCATTTATTCTCAGACACATCTTTTGTCTGGTTTACAGACAAATTACCCCTGATTGACACTGAAAACTGCCTCCTATAAATCAGAGTACCAGGGAATTGAAAGTAATGGTGCTGTGCCTGAACCTTCTATAAATAAACGTAGTTACTGCTTCAAAGTATTAGTGCAATTTTAAAGGAGTATCTTTTGACAACTCCAAACTGTATATTTGACTAACTCTCCTGCTTTGCTGCTGGAGGAGAAATTATGTAGAAAAACAAACCCAAGGCCAAGCTGCCGACAGACAACTTCAGCATCTGCATCATCCCACTGATCGTCACAGACAGTCCCCCACTGGCCAGCATGGTAGACTTCTACTCTTCCTTCGTGAGTGTTGTTCCCACCAGCCAGCCGGATTGGAGTAAAGACAGGGGCTGTGATCAAACATAGAATATAGGAAAAGGTCATATTTTCCTCAAAATGTTATCTTGATAGTAAAGAAAAAATATCACTTAATGGTTTCTCTGACATCCCTCAAGAACCACACTTTTTTTTCTTGTTAGATGGAAAACCTGAGATTGAACTTCTTAGAAATTAGTTCCCCTAGTGCCACTCTTCAGCAGCTGAAGAATATTATGCTTACAGACAAGTAACCCATACTGATCTTGAGTTACTTAAGGGTCAGAATGTTCACAGGTACTTAGGGCTGTAAGGCCGAATACTACAATCAGTCAGTTAGAGCTGAATTTCTACCAGTACAAGCAAAATTGGCTCTGTATAGGCTTGGTCCCAAGGGGTAAAATAGGAAGTTAAGAGGCCAAAATTCTTTCATTACCACAGAAGTAGGAATTCATCCTCATGTTTTCTCATTTCTTTGGTAATTCCAGTCAGAGCAGTGACATCTCATTGACTGTGGGGTCTCAATTTATTCCCTTCTGTTTCTGAGATACGGTTTGGTTTTTGGTCTTTTCAAACCCTTAGCCCTTTCCTAGTCCAGCAAGAAATTGTCTTGAAACGATCACTTCTGCATAAAGTTATAATAATGCAACAGCTTAAAACCATATGGAAAATAATTGGTATATTATTTGAAAGGTTATTTTAAAGTTTCACCATACCTAACATCTGAATGATATAAAATGTGGTTTTTTGGGGTTTTTTGTAGGCCTTCCAAACAATTAATGCTACTATTTCATCTATTTCTTGGCTTAAAAAAAAGAGAGGGCATTTGTAATTACTTAAAAAGGCTTCTAGTTGCAGTAAAACCTTCAAAACATGAAAGCTTCATCTAGTCTGCTGAAACTTGGGATCAGTTTAATTTATTTCCAATATCCTGGACTCTACATTACTGGTAAACTTTCTTTCGGCATTACTGAAACAGACAAGAGTCCTTTAATAAATTTACCTAAGCAAACCAAAGTTTTCTGATGAAAATATCCATAAACAGAAGGAAAACCTTATAATCTAAAAGTATAATTCGCAAATCTCTTGTTTTCAATGTCTTTAAGCAAAACTATTTCTCTTGCTTTGGTCCTTCAACTCATCTGCTAGTTTAGAAAGATTTTCCTGCCCCTCCATACTATAGTTTTCTCAATTAAGACTGAAATGATTTTTTAGAAGTCATTTATCAAAATATTCTTCATGAATAGTGGTGCTTTAGGATAAAAATGCATCTGCCTTTGGCAGTAAGTAATGGAACGTAAGTATGAGAGGAAAGGCAGCATAGAACTAACTGTGGCCATCCATGTTTTGGTTACAGCAGAAGAGACTGGCATTGCCAGCTCCTCAGCACTACCAGCCTAGCCTTCCACAAGGGCAGCAGGATCTTAAATCTGATGACATAATTACCTGTTTAGCTGCTGTTTAGCATATTGATTAAAATAATCTGACATATCTTAAAAACAATAATAATACTTTTTTTCTAAGAATATCAATTTGACTTGTGGGAGTGATGTGTATGGTAGCAGTCTTAAGCTAGAAAGACTTGGACTTTTTTTAAATGTATGCAGAATAGGGCAAAAACTTTATAGCTCTGTGTGCAGTGTCAGCCACGTTCACAGGAAGTAATGTCATCCCAACACTCTGTACCAAAGGAGAAGGCATCATCTGTTTGTGAAATTGCTGCTCCTCCCTACTGCTCAAGAAAAGCTAACAAATTGACATGTAGCGTGTGTAGCTATCAAAGACACCCTCTGGGTAAATAAATGAATAACCTGTAAAAGTAAAAAAAAAAAAATATGTGCGGGGAAAGAATCTTACTTTTACAGTAGGAGGTTCCTGCTGCCTCACCCTTTCTCACAACCTACATCTCAAAGCTACAATTTCCTTGTTGACTATGGAAAGGTAAAAAGCAGTTCAGCTAGTTGAGGCTTGCATAGCATAGAGGGATTTGAAACAGGTAATGATGCAATGATACAATCTGTTTAATTTCCTGTTGCAAGAAGTCTTAATATATTTTCTAATTTAATAATGAGTAATTACTACTACTTCTATTTAAATAAGGTAAGGAAGTAACCAAAGCGTAAGGTTTCTTTTACCCAGGGAAGAGCTACATGTGACAGCAGCTGCCATTTTTTGAGGACACATTCCATCGTGCCAGATGTCTTTTTCACATAACAATATATTTTCTTCATCACCACGACAACGCACTTCATTCCAGTAAACAGGGGTAAGGCCCAGTCCAGAAAATGGTACATGTTTTGCTGTACCTTTTTCACTGTCAGAAAAATAATCAGGATAAGACATTAGAGTGGGAGGAGTGGAAGTAGAACATTTTCTTGTCTATAAATCCTGGAGAAGAAAAGGCTTTCTTCAGCAGTGTAAATTCATCATACTTTCATACAGTTCCACATTGTCTTCTATATGAAGAAAAGTAACAGATGTGACCCAGTTCTCACTATTTTGTTGTGGGATATTTTAGTACAATGGCCTCTGTTGCTGCAGGGCCAGCAACATTCCTGTTCTCACAATTCCTAACTACAAAAATCAACATGGAGTCCACAGTCCCTAGGTCAAACTATAGTACCATCCCACTGCAGTTGCCAGGAGAGGTAATGCTGATGGGCCTTTGACGCTTATCCTCGCCTTTACTCCATTAAAACATACCAGTGCTCTGCCCATACACATGTCATATAATACAGTTGTGACCATGGGGCATTGAAACCACCTCATACTCCATTACATCAGGCCCATATCAATTATTCTCTATTTGGCCATTCCCATCCAGAATAAACAGCTTCCTTTTCCTTCCCATACTGAACCTACAGTGACAATCATTCAGCCATCTTTTCTTGAATATAATGCCAAATTAAAAAGTTTAATTTAATTAACAAGATTAAATTAAAACTAAAACCCAAGTATTTTAGAAGCAAATGAATAGATGGAAGCACCTGAAAGACACCAATAACACCTAGCGAGTTTATCGTGTGGGATATAGATCTGAATTCCTGCCAAACACTCATGGTAACAGAAACTTTCAGCTAGTGCATGCCTGTGGCTTTTTGGCCTCAATTGAGATTTAAGCCATTTCTGTTGAAAAAAGCAAACCACTCACCTGTAGCACTGAACTACTTTTGCTAATAGGGGTGGTGGTCAACCGAAATGTTTAGGGTATGGAAGGCAAAAAGAACTTACATAAAAATGAGGAAAGGAGACATTGCACATAGACAGCTGAAGTCATAAGTAAAATCACAGCTTCCAGATGGCTGAACTTTTATCTCGTCTAATCCTCATATTTCATGAATTGGCATGGTGTGTCCGGATTAGTATTGAACATTATACAACAGTTTAGATTTAGTTCTGACAAGCAGTCTTAAACAGTAGAATAGTCATTAGGAATGTAGCAGCTTGTAGCAGACAAAATCACTACTACTACTTTGGTATGTGACTGAAAGAAATGTTAGAAATGCAATAAAGGTAGTGATACTTTGTGGCTTATTGAGAAAGTGCAAAATGAATGAGATGCTAAGGGGTATATTCAAGTAATTTGGTTGCTAACTTGAAAACCATTAATGTTTTAGAAGCTGAGATTGCATTTTATTTTTTAAACAACCTTTGGGCATAGGCGTTTTCTTCCTTACCTCAGTTTTATCTTACTACTGCAATTGCAGTATCACTATAGGCATTCTCTAGAGTTTAATAACTAATTATGTTAAAGGATCCTGATTAACTCCATTCCAACAGCAGAGGGAAATAGTGGTCAATGAGGACAATGCAGGGACTTTCAACCTGTCCAGTTACAGTAACTGTAACTCTGTAAAACGTTGCCATGGAAATGTAAAGCTACAAAACTTGTCTGGTTTATTTGGGTTTTGTTGTCAATGTGCAACTCTGAAAGTAAACCACACAGATTATCTAACTAGATGATGTGCATAATAAAAATGCCATGTTTTCCAGAAACCTAGGATGAGTCCCAGATGTTTTTTGGCAGGGTGGAATGAATGCTCCTATCATAGGAATTTTCCTATGATCAGGAGCCCATATAGAGCCTAATTCTGGACATATTTACACTTTTATAGATTCAGTAACCTCACTGGAGCTGTTTTAATTGACACTTCCACAAGTGAGATCAGATCAGACCTCATATTTCTGCCCTTGTGGACATCTCCTGGAGGTCTAGTAAAGTAGTTTTTGTTCGCTTTTCTGACCTGTCCACACTTTTCACTCGGAAGGGATAGTTTCTAGCCTGGTCTGCTCCCCTCTACATCCCACATGCAGCTTTCAAATGAAATACTGATTCTCACAGCAACCTCTTTGAAGTACAATGCAATTGAAGGAAGTGAAGGGTTCTGGGAAGAACAACTTCAGCATTCAACAACTTTAAACAGAAAAACCAATCACCAAACACAAAGAGCCCTCAGGATTTGCAAAATAGATTGCCCTTTGTACTGAAACATCATTGAAATAAGTTGACTGATTTTTACTCAGACTGAAACTTACCCAAGTGCAAGCTGTCGACATAGGACTGTTGCATCATCATTGTCCCAATGGCTCCCACAGACTGTTCCCCAGATTCCATTCAAATAAACCTCCACTGTACCTTCAAACTCATTCTTGCCACCCTGGAGTCTCACTCTCCCTAGTTTTCAAAAAAAAAAAAAAAAAAAAAAAAAAAAAAATTCCTGCAAGATACTCTATTGCTCAGTTAATGTATCCCATACAAAAGACTGTGAACCTCTCTCTCTTCCACATAATTCCATCCAATTTAAGGGAATCAGGAAACAACCACATAGATTGCATAGCTTTTGATCTGACCAGTGTAACATTATGCACGTCAGCAGTTTATTTTAGCCACAGAATGCATTTGTTCATACTTGTTCTCAGACAGAAAAACACTGGATGTGGTTTCATTAATTCGTGAGAGGTCTTTACCAAATTCTCAAACAAACCCATGAGGAATCCTCTAAAAAAATTTAAAAATAGTCTTCTTCGTGAGAGCTACAGAACACAGAATTGAAAGAAAATTAGCAGATTTTGTATATTGTCATTACAGTAGTTTTACTTCAGATGCCAGATGGAGCTGCTGTTGAAGGTAGCCAAGTACCACTGGTGAAGGTATGAAAAAGCTGGTCATAGGTAGAACTCTGCAGAAGCAGAACAGAGTTGTAACAGAGCAGAAATCTGTCAAGATTACGTTTCTGTTAATTTATCAAACATTGCCTCATTGCATGCTTTAGTATTGCCTGAAATCTCAGTTAATCCATCCGCCTCTGTTCTGTGATCTACTTAAAATCAGAAGCTACACCATCATCATTCAGTTTGCAGGGATTTTAGCAATGGGAGAAAACCAATGTTTGTGCCTGCATTTCACTGTATAGGTGTTCACATATGTGTAAAGAATGACGACGATGATGATAATAGGTAGATTCAGTTTTTCTTCTTAGCTTTCACTCAGATTGTGTCCTGGTTTTGATTTAGTTTAGTATATTTTATAAAACCACAAAGCCAAATGACTGCCAAATAACTCGAGGAATTAATTAACCTCAAACTTGGTTTCAAGTTCCTTTTTGCCTCCTATTGACTCTCTCAGGAGTAACCTACTATGCAGTAATTACAAACAAAATTTATTCAACTCATATGACAAGTGACCTGTCATTCTGAATACAGGATTATCACTAGTGTAGACGTGTTCTACATTGTTTGTCTGCCTTCAGAACTTTTCTCTGTGTTTTTCTGTGACATACAGAGTCTGGAATTCTGTTTATTTCTGCTCTTCACCAGACTTTTGTATGGACTATTATTTTCACTTGAAACGTCAGCTGCAGTCACAGTAAAGTGATTCCTGACATACCAGAACACAATTTTAAAGATGCCATCTCCAAAAATAAGTTTATTTTTGGACGTGATTCCTTACATGATTCCTGCATGACACCTACTGAAATCAATACAGTGTTTCCTGAATACACATTACACAATATTTCTATTCAAATTACAGGGGAGTACATGAATAATAAGGCCTCCATGGCAGAATCTGGCTCACCTCTCTTTATGTATTTACAGAATTCCCAATTACAACAGTGGAAGAATTTATGTACACAGAGCAGAAGACAGCACAAGAGATAAATGACAGAAATCTGAAATCCTTCACATCTTCAGTAGAAGCCTCAGCAAAGAAGTTTGATAAGCACAGAGTTCTCACTGTGGACACATACCATTAAAGAAAGAAAACAGTTTTTCCCTTGCCACCCCCTAAAGATTCCCAGGTGACATCTGTTCCCTCTTGCAGTGGGAAAGCATACTACTGGTATCAGTGGTAAGGAAAGGAGAATGACTGGAAGGGACAGTGCCTTATTCCTACTTGCCTGTGGGAAAAGACAGAGCTGAAAACAATAAATGAGGGATTTTTAAAAAATTCGTCTAATATCTCAACAAAATATTTTGGTTTGTCTTTTCCCTGTAGATTTCCAGCTGTGT